>NC_143146.1:35855681-36007196 GCF_059928025.1 Delphinapterus leucas | reverse complement strand
TTCTGAAACATCTGTATGAGGAATTTTGAAAATTTTTATTTTATTCAAAACAGCCATTAGAATAATTGACTAAAATGTAGTCCTATTTGGAGAAGCATTTGACATTGGCACTCTTTGAATAGCCTTTTGGTTACATATGTTTTCCAATTTGGGAGAATTAATACTAAATATATAATAATTCTTCTAACAATAGAGGAAATGTGCATTTTCAAAAAAATCAAATATTTTGAATCAATAAAGTTCATACTTGGGTTTTAATTGCTTGAATTTTCTATTCAACATGTCATAATTTTATGAATCCCATACTGTAGATTTTTACAGAATTCTAAATTCAGGTCATTTTATTTTGAAATAGTGAATAAAATATATATTCCCTATTCTTGCTATGTTGATGTAATCATTTACTTTTCCTTTTGGGAAGTGAACAATTCTTCTGGACTTGACTGGAGTGAATGGTCAAACTGGGAACCATTTACCACACTTTGCATAGAGAAATTTCTAATCATGTTATTGTGCAATAAGTGGATTCTGCAACTGAAGTTTGGAAGTCAAGATCCAATTTAAGAAAAACTGCCAAATCATCATAACAACTGAAGTCATTGAAAATTGCAGTCTACAAGCTAGCATGATAGAAGTTTATTATTTTAGCCTGTGAGACAATCTGTCCCTGAAGATTTTGGTTTGCATCTTGAAACCACTCTTTATTCTGACTTCTTACTTGTTCCAAGCCACAGGTTTCTTAGAGTTGATGGGAAATATAATGAGATTGTAAAGTGAGAATATATTTGACAATTCTCCAAAAATCAAATCAGGAAAACCCATTGATTATTGACAGTCAGTCAAAGAAAGAAAGAAAAAAAAAAGCTCTTCTAGTTCTGGAAAAAATGCTATTATAAAAATATATTAGGGGCTTCCCTGGTGGCGCAGTGGTTGAAAGTCCGCCTGCCGATGCAGGGGACGTGCGTTCGTGACCCGGTCCGGGAAGATCCCACATGCCGCGGAGCGGCTGTGCCCGTGAGCCATGGCCGCTGAGCCTGAGCGCCTGAAGCCTGTTGCTCCGCAACGGGAGAGACCACAACAGTGAGAGGCCCGCGTACCGCAAAAAAAAAAAAAATTTTAAAAATTAAAAAAATTAAAAATATATATATATAAAGCATATATCATTATATATCCTTCCATTAATTTCTGAAATTTACTAGTTATCTCTTTTATAAGGGTATATATTACTTGAGCATTGTGTAGCACTCCCTTAGTGGCCCATATAATGGTTTATCCAGGAAGAAATCTGAGCCATGCATGATCTGCTGGCTAATGAGTCCCTCAAGGCTCATGTCAAGAAGCTGGGCTTGAGCTTCAAGGGCTTCCTCAGATCCTGGCAGAAAAGGCCATTTGCAAGGCAACCTACAGCCCCCATAGGAATCTGGAAAATTGGATTTTAGTTCTTGGAGTTGTCAATCAGGAAATATTGGAAACATCAATTTGGAGGGATGCAGTTATATTGAAGGAAACTGAAAGAATTGAAAATTTGCAAAGGGTTGATAATTTGGACAAGATAAGAGAATCCAGAATCCAATTTGCAGGGCTTTGCCAAAACTTCCTTCCCCAAAAAGGGTGCATTTTAGATTATGCATGGTTTTCTACTGAAACAAAATTTCTCACTACAGTCACTACTTTACAATTTTGTTAAAAATATTTTCAAAGAACTTGTATTTTTCTTCATAAAATAAGGCTGATCTTATCCAATTCAGCCTGATTACTTATATAGGTATAGAAAGAATTATATTGGCCTTGTTCAGTTTTCTGTTCTGAAGATGCCTTCATAAGGAATCTAAGGAATTTCTGAGGCTAAGAAGTAAAGCCAAGAACTCAACCAGGACATTTCACCTATATTATCTATAAATTTGGGTGAATTCATCTCTTCTTAAGGTCCTCAAAATATCTTAAGATTCTTGGGTCTAATAGAAATTGACCTCCCTTATTCACCTGTATGTTTGGGACACATGAACACTGTAGTCAGGTATGAGGTCAGTTTTCCCAAAAGGCTTTGTAAGCATTGACTCCATGAAGTCAAGCTTAGTTCCTTAAAAGTATCTAGTTATATCTATTAAATTAGCATCATTCTCAAATAAGGTAAGCCCTTGGATACATATATAATATTTCTAATCAAGTCCTAGTAACAAGGAGGATGGATTCATACAGATCAAACAAGCATATTGCTATGTAAGAAAACCTGATAAGAGTTCCCAAATTCTGGAGAGGTCAGGCAAGCAGAAAAATATATGATTTACAAATGTTTAATTTCTGTTTACTATAACATAGTCTACTAAACAATTATAACTTATAGATAGCTTAAGGGAAAAGAGAAAATTCTTGCTTATATATTCAGAAAATAAAACATTAAAAGATCAACAATATTTAAACAAAACCTACTATCAGCTGATTCAATCCTATACATTTAATTTTTGTTCTGCTACATCCTGGCTTGAAGTCTAATGAACCTACTTGCTTCTAGATAAGTGTTCTGGAAAACCCAACTCAGTCCACAAGTATGATATCAAAGTTGTTTAAGTGATTCCTTAACTTATAGATAAAACATAGATGCTTGTACCCAAACAAACGTGGTATAGGACCTTTTCACAAGACAAAACACTCAGGTCTGTAGTAGATTGCAAGAACTTTCAGAGAAGCATCAGAGTATAATAGTTGTATACATTAAGAAGTATTTACTGCTAACATATTGGGAATGGTTAACAGATGGCTTTGCTGATCTTGGTTGGCCTCCTTATATGTTGGGATATGAATCAGTTGGCCTCAGCTTTTCTAGACTAAGGCATGCTTGACTAACTGATGAGAGATGAAAGACATGAGGAGTAAAGTCAGCTCACCCAGTTATCCTCTTGATGGCAGGATCTGCAAAGTCATGTGAGTGATAAGGTTCAGGATGCAAGGATGGGTGAAGAATTAGAGCCATCAATAAAATCAATCTGTCACAAAGAGAATTAAGTGGTTCAATACATGTAAAGAAATTGTAAGATATCATTTAATAAATGTTTAATAAATGAGTGAAATATATTCTTTCTTGAGTTGTGTGAGAGTCACGAAATCTCTCATACTCATCCCTTTACTTATTTACCAACTATTTATAGGTTACCTAAAACTTTCAGTACTCTGGGGACTGAAAAATGAATAATACCTATCCTCAAGAAGCATACAATCTTTACAGATTGTAAATGACTATAATACATGGTAACCTGTTGTATGAGTGGCATAAAAATGCTATGCTATTTCAGAAGCCCTCCCTACTGACTACTAGGGGATAGAGATTGCAAAATTCTTCTTTGTAGATGACATGTTAGCTGAAGCTTGACAGATAAATAGTATTTCAATAGGTAGAAATGACAGGATTTAGCTATTGCAGAAAAAATAGTGTGAATAAATGAGGCAATAAATTACAGGGCAAGTTTTGGAGAAAATCAATGACTGTATGGAACTCTAGATGTAGATGATGGAGTTAAATTAGATCTTCACTGACTTTATATAAACCCTGGAATTTTCTTTATGAAGTCTCTATCATTTTTTACATGCCCTCTGTAGTTTTCTCATAAAATTTGAGGACAAATGAAAGCACAGTATAGTTACTTCTAAGTTCTAACTGCTTAAATCCTGGAAATTTTTGAGTTTATAGTGTTTTTTTCCCCAAACTCTATATTTTACTTCAAATGTCAAATATATATATATATGAATATTTAAAATATTACACCAATTTGCATTGTCAATGAATTGTTAACATCCAAAGAATTTCCTTTAAAATTATGAGCACTGAAAAGTCAACAAATAGATAACAAAATGTGAAAAGCATAGCTTAGATTTTGTTTCAAAGGAGTAGTCAACATTGTGTTAGCATTAAAGAAGTGACTATCCTAACTAAAACCTTATGAGGACCAGTCAAGAATTAAAAATCAGATGCCAATTAAAAGAGGATAGAAGCAAAGTGTGTTCTTGGTCTTGTGACACAAAGATGCAAAGACATGCCCTACAACAATAATTTCTATCTTTCATAGAAAGTTAGTTTGAAGACCCTGAATATCAGCCAGGTTGTAATTATTCTTACTCCCAACAGCTTGAAATACAACTCTCTTAAAATTATAGTGCTCTTTTAGGATCTCAGTCTTATCCTTGTGGGCTGTTTCAATTGTTGTTTTTATGTTATATGAGTTTATTTATTTACCTTCAGAATCAAAGCAAATCTCTTGCCCAAATCCTGGCAGAGATCAGAAATGTCTCAGAAAACACAAAATTGACTTTTAAAAATTTATATTTAGGGGTTGACATGCATTTGTAAGATAAAATTTTGCTAATTGTATTTTTATTGTTTTATAAACAAATAGATTTAATGTCTATTATTGAAATATATTAAACAGGTATATTCCACAATTATTTCCTGAGAAGTAGAGAGTGCTTATGGTAAAATAAACATTGGATATGGTCAGCATATATTAATTATATGAATCTCTCTTATTGAGTAAAGCAGAGAGCTGGCCACTGCTCTCGCATGAAACTTTAATTTCACAGCTACAAAAGAGACACTGTCCAGAATTCAATTATAAGGAAGTGATGAAAGACATGAATTACTCACTTATTTTTTTCTTCACTGGAAGTTATTTTGATTTTGATTACAACACTATTTTTGTTTTAAGTGGGAGTAATCTTTAATGCTACTTCCGTCTTTAGTCACACAGAATACAGATGAAGCTAAATAAAAGAATGGAGTATTGGTTTTATCCCGCCATTACTCTAAAAGTGTCCTTTGCTAACAATCTTCTGGTCATGGAGCTCTGAATCAGACTTGATGATAATTATTTTTCTTGCAAATTTATATGCAAGAAAGCAATATTGAATCAACAATGGAAAACTAATTTTCTATGAAAAATGAAAATTATTTACCTGCTCCAAAGTTGAATCAGATACATTTTCAAAATCATGGGGCTAAAATTGAACTCTAAATGAATGTATCTATTTGAGTACATTTTGATTTTTAAAAAGTATTTAAGTGAATTAAAGATATAATAAATGAAAAAGTTTGCATGCTACATAGTTTAAACATATTACAAACATTGCAAATAACACATATTAATGGGATTTTCCTTTATATTTGCAGACAACTTAAAAGATTCTAAGGAGAATTGGATTAACTCTACCAAGAGGTTGAAAAATTCCTAAGGTGGCAACTCACTGAGAAATGTCCCAGGAAAGAATATTGCTGTCTCATTTCTCATTCAGCAAAACTGAAAAGAAAAAGGAAATATATTTTATATGTAATTAGGTACTTGACCAGTCTTAATTCTAAAGTATGTTAACTTCATTATAGCTTTGAATAAAACATAATTAAATTATCAAACACCCTTTTACCAATGAAGCCTCAAACGTAACAGATTTTTAAAGGTAATTATTAGAAGAAATAAAAGCAGTAAATATAATTTAAAGTACAAAAGCATACTTATAAAATTTCTAATTTATATATAATTTTATTTATTACATTTCTTTGTTATTTAATATAGTCACTAAACTTTAACAGAAAGACAAGTAGAATTAGAAGGATGTAGGCCTTTCTGAAATATGTAAATAAAGCAATACATTAATTTTACCACTAAGCAGATCCCAAGACATATGACACAACCAATACATTACAATGAAAATTAGTTAGAAGATATTATAAAAAATATATATTTGTTTGTTCTTTTAACTTATGAGAATTTTACTTATATATTTGAATCTGATCTGTGTGGATGACACAAATTACCCCGTAAAAGTGCTTGCTCAGGGCAATAGTACTTTGGAACAGCAAAAGATTACTGTTAGTTAAAGAAAATCAGACATCTCAAGTTAATGAATTTTGCACTTTTCAATGTAGAGGAAGATGCAAAATATTGCCTTAATGAAACTATTCCATTGATATGCACCTTAACTATCCAGGGCCAGTGTCCTGTTTTTCTCTATCCTGAATTACCCTCAGGGTGCACTAGCAGGGGTGGATGCAGTGGCTAATGGACTGATAACCTCAACATTTGTTTACTGAAATGGCAGGCAACATTATTTATCCACATACTCCAATTGTGCTACTGCACCCATTAACTCACCTGGAAACTTGTCAGAAATGCAAATTCTCAGTTCCCATCCAGGAGCTACTGAATCAGAAATGGAAATGATAAAGTTTGAGGATGATGTGTTTAATGGAAACAAATATTGCTTTAAATGCCTGGCTGAAAACTGTAAATTTTTTACTGCAGATACTGTTGCAACCTTCAAATAGATATTTTATTCTGATTTTAGAAATAAAGGAAAATTAATCATAAGTAAAAGAAAATTCGTTGATGTTAAGTAATTTACTGTTACTCTTACAGAAAATACCAAGGATGGTGTTTTTTTATCACCAAAGACAGTTATCTCTCTGTACGTCTAATGTTCCCAAAGCCTGGCTGCTAGGCTCAGTCTTTGCATAATTACATACTCCCATGCTTTAGTCACTTTATCAGAGCCAGCTGCCAATGTGGAAAATTGTTTAAGACCCACAGGGATAGAAGTTTTGCTGTTTGTTCACCGATATATCCAAGTGTTCTAACCAATACCTGGTACATGACAGGGGCACATTTGTAGCATGAAAGAGGAAAAGAAATGGGAAAATACATTAGAAATCTTATATGTATTATCTAAAATACCTCTTATTGTATTACATGAGTTAAATTACAACACATCTTCAGGGCCATTATTAATATGTCAGTTTTAAACGATGAAGTGGTCAATATTAAAATGGACGAATGATTTCTCCTTACACACACACACACAAACACATACACACACAGTAATCATCAGACATTTCATCTGACTGATCTGACTATAAAATTCACAATTTTTCTCTACCCCATGTTAGAGAATGCCTAAAACCCACTGTGGCTTAGGTAAATCCTGAGTCATTAATACATGTGTGTAGAGAAGTTCTTTTTATATTCACTTCACAGATAGAGAATTTGAGGCAGAAAATGGTTAAGAAAAACTTCAGCAAAAGAAAACAAGCTAATAATTTGGAACCCCTATATTGAGAGCAAGATGCTTGTGAACCACAAGTGGAACATGGTGAAACAAAGAAATCTTGTAAGCTAATTAAAGCCTAAAAAGACTCAACTTGTAAATGAACTACAATCTACAAAGATCTACCTTCATGTCTGTTTTGCTTCAAGTACAAACATTGTCTACTCTTACACAAAATAGAGCAAAATAAAGAATTCAGTTGGAAATATGGAACATTTAAAAAAAAAAACTTTTCTTATCAGTTTTGAATGATAAAGATTATCTACAGAAAATGTCATACTTCAAATGACATTGAAAAATATGGATTTAAGCACCATTGAACATTATTCTTTATGGAAGAACATAACATTTATTATTTTAATATATATTTAGAATTTTCAAGATGAGATATTATTCAAGAGAATTATTTTATCTTTTGGTGAGAACTATATTACATCTAGCAGAAAAATAATTTATGTATTGGATAACAATACTTTTTAAGTTGATATTTGTGAATATCTGATTTTTATCTCACAATATCTATTTTTTAAATCTTACAAGATATAATATCTTTGATGTATTATTGTTGGTAAGCACTAGCAAAACACTGTTTCTAAGAGAGGAACAGATAAACTATAAACACATGTACATCACTGTAACTAAACCTTGCATACAGAAGTGATAACTGGCATATTAAGGATGCAATCATGGGAATTAAAACAAAAATCACTAAGCCATACTTATATCAGTTAGTTTTCAAACTTCTTTATTTCTTTGGTCTTGGAGGGGGCAGAGTCTCTGCTCACTAATCCTTCCTATCCCTGGAGGCTATAAGGTAGATGTGTCTCAGAAAGGGGGTCCCCTTCCAGGGCCCAAGAGTGGGCTCTTATCTAACACTTTGAAATGAATTGTCCCAGGAGACACACGTACTGACAAAGCAAAGGACTTCATTCGAAAGGGGCACCTGGAGCCAAGAGTGGTAGGTTAAGGGAACCCAGGAGGACTGCTGTGCCACGTGGTTCACAGTCTCAGGTTTTATAGTAGTGGAGCTAGTTTCCAGATTGTCTCTGGCCAATCATCTTTCTTGGCCCATATTTGGCCTGACTCAAGGTCTTTCCAGGAAGCAAGCGCTTCTCTCAGCCAAGATGGATTCCAGGCGCAAAGGATTCTGGGAGGTGGGTAGGATAATATTTTGGGCTGGTGTCTCCTCCCTCTTTTGGGCCCCTCCCAAATTCTCTTGTTTAGGTTTTGGAGGCAGCACCATGTCCCTTATTGAGACCTCCTATTGTGAGACAACTCATACAAGTGGTTATCATCATGCTCTGCCAAGGCAGGAAATTATGGTTAACAGTTCCCTAACAAATGGAAGAAATACTCTCTTAGGAAGAAAGTAAGAGTTAAAAACAACTCCCTAATTTACTATTAATATTGCCATTTAGGGCAGTGTCTCAACAGGGATTTTTGAGCCTGAGGTGATTTTAACAATGTCTGGAGACATTTTTCATTGTCACAATTGGAGAGGACGTGCTACTGGAACTTTATATGTGTTATTTGAAATTTAATGGGAAGAGGCCAGGTATGTGGCTAAACATCTTATAATGTACAGCCCTTACAACATGGAATTATTTATCCCAATTTGTCAATGGTGAGAAACTTTGATCTAGAGTTAAAAATTTAAAACACAATGTATAAAAGCTGAAATAAATCAAATTCAACTAAATTATATAATTATGTTCAGATAAGAAGATCTTGATAGTAACTAGCAGTATCAAAATATAATAAGAAGGCTTCCCTGGTGGCTCAGTGGTTGAGAGTCCGCCTGCCGATGCAGGGGACACGGGTTCGTGCCCCCGTCCGGGAAGATCCCACATGCCGTGGAACGGGTGGGCCCATGAGCCACGGCCGCTGAGCCTGCGTCTCCGGAGCCTGTGAGTCCGGAGCCTGTGCTCTGCAACAGGAGAGGCCACAACAGTGAGAGGCCCGCGTACTGCAAATATATATATATATATATATATATAAAATAAGAAGCAATACATCAACATAATCAGGTCCTCCTGAGCCCTGGAATCACAGAAAGAGGTGAAAAATCATTAAGTGCTCACAAAAAACTTCACAGTTAGGCTTTACTCAATGAAATTGTGTACAATGCCCCACTGGCAAGACATGCTTACTTTAGAGAACAAAACGTTGTTTTAGCTTGATGCCATGAAACATTTGAATTTTACACATCTCTCTTTAATCTTATTATAACTCACCAAGTATACTTTGACTTATTTAGATTTTTTTATTTACTAAATGTTATAGAATAAAGCTGACCCTATCAATGAGAAATTTCCTATCAGCTCCAGGTTAGATTTCTATTCAGTCTATTCTTCCACACCATGTAATGTATATATATTTTTTTTTGAAGAAAAAATGTGCAACAAAAAAGTTGAGAATTATGTTTTATGCAGTGGACATAGCAAGGACTTAAGCCTAGGAGTCAGTGTCTCAGATAGCTCTGAGGGAATGTTACAGAGGTGAGGGAGAAGCCAGAATATATATGAGTTTTTGCAAAAAAAAAAAAAAAGTCAAAACAACAAAAATTACTATTAATTAAAGAAAATCAGACATATCAACTAAATGAATTTAGTGCTTTTCTATGTTTGGGAAGATGCAACAGTGTGGGCTCACTGAAATCATTTCTTTGGCATGTACCTTAACTATCTAGGACCAGTATTCTGTTTTTCTCCATACTGAATCCCCTCAGGGTGCACTGTTGGGGGTGGCTGCAGAGGCTGATTGTTTGATGGCCAGGACATCCTTTGTTTACTGATATGGTAGGTGACATTCTTCATCCACAGCGCTTCTTCTTGGTCATAAATTTTACCAATGTTTGGACAGCATTTTATGACCAATTTTGTCCCATAGTACTAGAAGGTCTCACTTCTAGATCAGGCAACGATTCTGTTGGTAGGTCACTCAACATGCTGATTTTAAAATTTTTTTTGGATTAAGCCCTATTGATAATCTAAAATTCTTGGAGTTGCCTGTTTTGCTAGTCTATTATGATCCTTGAAATGTTTTCCCTTGTTGTTTCTTCTCATATTTAGAGGTCCACTATTACAATTAGTCTACAATATGTGGAACTATATATGTGATCAACTGCCCCAAGATTTTTTTTGGTGTCATTAATTTTGTCAGAGGTCTTGTTATACACATTGGGTAATATAAGAGAAAAACATGTTATAAAATAGACAGGATATAAGTAATAGAGCTAATAACATTAATGTCATAGTACAGCAGAGAGAGGCACAAGGCATAAATAATTTGAAAATAAGACAGAACAAATTAAAACAATGATTAGTAAACTAGTTGTAATCTGGTCATAATAAGCCATCAATTCCACTGGGATGCCAGCTGGAGAAGCCAAATTCTGGAATGATCAGGTAGAAAGAAAAAGATAAAGGTTTCATCTTCATTTACAAAGGTATAATTTACCAACTTATTGTAGGTCATAGTTAGCATAAGAGAAAAGTATTTTTTTCCATAAAACAAATATTAAAAGCCAGTATATTTCAGAAAGAAGTCAGAAAGTTGTAAGTCTTATTTATCATTTCATCCAGCCTCATGTAATTAATTCCTGTAGATCTGGATGAAGTTGTCAGGTTTTCCATTAGAGTTTTCTAAATTCTTACCCACTTTAGAGCTATGATCTAAAAGTTATCAGACACATATTTAACACAAAGTCCTTTTTATGAATCTTCTTGAAGATCTTCATTTTGTAAAAGCACCAGAATAAAACAATGATTGTTTATAAATGAAAATATACTTAAAATGACATAGTTAAAGGTCTGCAAAGCAATTGACAAAAAACTTGGATATTCTGTGACAGACCACATTTTAAGATAATATCTAGAATTATGACTGATAAAAATATACCAGGACATATCAGATTTTTAGGAATTAATGGCATTTACTCATACCATATAACCTAAGAAAGTTTATCTTCAATCACTTGACAGTGCTTCTCAAGTAATTTAACATACATAATAAGCCTAATTAGTTTAGCACTCCTCTCTGAGAAGCCACAGGATTTCTTTGGAGCATCCCAGAGTTAGCTGGAGTCAAAAGAACTTCAATTAGAACTTGATGTTTGGGAAGTTTGTAAAAAATATCAAAAGAGATTTCAAAACACTTGGTCAAATAGAATCATAGGTCACTGTGAAATAATACTAATTTATTTAACAAAAGTGACACAAGACTTCAAAAACAAATACAGATTACTTAAAGGTAAAGTAATTCACACAGTCTATTATCAAATGCAGTATTTCAAGAAAAACTTGTTCTCTTAACAGGGAGAGGAATGAAATCCAGTCTTGCATCAGCCTACTTTTAAAAACAAAATCCATTCACCTAATTAAATTTAATCTAATCCCAGCCTGACCATGTATAAAACTCTTTTTCAGGGCTCACTTTTTACAAACCTGCCACAAATTTCTGTACTCATATTAGTTTGTCCCTTACTTTTCCATCCAGAAACAACCAGCTCTAGGACAAAATCATTCTTTCCCCTTAACAAAATGTATTTCCATTCCTCATACCTTCTCTTGCTGAAAACACACATCCTACTTTCCTTGCATACTGAAATATTTCCCTTATCATCTTTAGTGGTTTTAATTACATATTGCAATTTTGAACCTTAAAAACCTTAATCTGTAACAAAAAACAACAAGGAGCATGTAATTGTGAACTGTTTTTTATACAAGCATTTTCTGACTGGAATATTCCATAACCTCTAGAAACATACATTGTCTTATAGCATAATTTCTTTCCTCAATGTGGTACAAGACATGAGTCTATTAAACCCAAACATTTTTAGTTTCCCTCTCATAAAAAAGAAAATTAGACAAATTTAGACCTATTTAGCAATTAGGTTTCTCCAATTTAAATGATCTATCATCTGGCCATTAATAATATATCTTACTAGTGACTCAAACCAATAAAATGCAAGAGGCATCCCCACAAGAGAATGCAAATTATGTCACCTATACAAGATCCGGAGAGTTTATTCCAAAATAATAGACTAAGAAAATAAAGGCATTCTTTGTACAGGCTGATGCAACAAATGTTTAGATTTAGATGATAAAAGCCCCTGAGAGCTGGCACAGTCAGATAGGACTGCTAAGAATCCCAGTTTATTTCACTGGCTATCAAATGTATACCATATGTATACCTTCTAGATGCCAGAGACTAAGCTTTCAAAACACAGAATCAAACACACAGACACACAAAACACAGAAATGCCTAAGAAAATCAGGTAGAATGTTTACATCTCAAAGACAGGTAGAGAAATGCAAGTTCCCCTAGAAACACTTTTGTTTATTTAAGATGAGACTTCTGAAAAGATGTTTTATCCAGCTTTCTCTAACTTAACCGCATACCTAATAAAAGAGCCCCATCTTAGTCATTTTCAGGGTGAGATTTCCTTTAATTCTTAATTAAGTAAATACTTGTAAGTTTTGTACATACGTAAACCTCTCTGGGGTATTAATTGGAGAGTGGCGATCTGTCCTTCCTTTTTCTTTTATTTTGAAAGCTTTGTTCATTCTGAGATCAGTTTGTTGAGATAAAATTGCTGATGACAATCATGTGGTGGGACAATCTGCAGTTTGTGAACTTAACTCCTCGAGATTCTACCCTAGAGTCTTTTCAGCCCTCTTAAGTGTGTCAGATTCTACCTTTGGTAGCCTAAAGCCATTGTGAATGATCAGATTACAGTGACCAGCTCTAATGTCCATCCCCATCAGAGCTAGTTTTTAATTAAAATGAGTGGGTTTCCCTATAGGGACAGCTGCACAGTATCAGAACTTGCCTCCATCATTTCTGCAAGTTTCTCAGTTGCCTGAGAAAGCAGCTGCCAGCCAAAATGAAATGTCCCTTCTTCAGCACTGAAAGCTCTCAAGAGATATCTTTCCTGTACTCAAACTCTATTAAAGCAGCCAATTTGAGGATAAATGACAGTCCAGTCTCCCACCTAATTATCCAGTCCAACCCTACTCAGTGTCTTTCAACTGAGCAACTCCCAGTGTCTTTCTACTGGCAGGTCACTCCCCAGTATCTTTCAACTAGGGAACAAGGTGCCTGTTATATACTTCCAAATAAAACTTGGGATCATCAACCCATAATCAGGAGATCCAAGAACCCAGATGGACCCTCCCAAATTTGTCTGGACTCTCCCAGGAAGTGGACGGACCCAAGAGGACTCTGCTGGTACCGAGGCTTCTCTTTGGTGAAGGAGAGAATTTTGCTTTGCATCCCTTCCTTCATCAACAAAACTGTCAACTGAAAAAAATGCACAGGCTAAAAGTTGAGAATTATGTTTTATTCAGCAGACATACCGAGAACTTAAACTTGGGACTCAGCCTCTCAGATAGCTCTGAGGGAATGTTACAAAGAGGGAGGAGCCAGAATATATATGAGTTTTTGCAAAAAAGAAAAAGTAGTTGGAACATCAAAAGATTACTATTAATTAAAGAAAATAGGACATCTCAACTTAATGAATTTAGTGCTTTTCTATGTTTGGGAAGATGCAACAGTCTGGGCTTAATAAAATCATTCCTTTGACAGGCACATTAACTATCTAGGACTAGTATCCTGTTTTTCTCCATCCTGAATCCCCTCAGGCTGCACTGCTCAGGGTGGCTGTAGAGGCTGATGATTTGATGGCTACAACATCCTTTGTTTATTGATATGGCAGGAGACACTCTCTGTCTCTTTGTCTGTCTGTCTCTCTCCCTCTCTCTCTCTCTCTATATATATACATACATATATATGTTTCATAAATGGAGAAAGATATCAGTATAATATGCAGTCAGGTTAGTTCATATTCTATTTTCTTTCCCAGGTAAGGGAAAACAGAATATTGAGCATGGGGGAGGAAAAAAAAAGAAAACACAGCCCTAAGCTTGGCTCCTGTCACTGGCAGTGGGAGTTATTTCAACTGTTTTTTAAAAACATGAAAACCAAGCATCTGCTATTGAAAGGAGCACCCTCAGGCTTTGTCAGCCTCTCAGACTCTTGCTTACAACTCCCTCCTGTGGCAATCCCACAGGCAAATAATTTCTCTTCCATTCTCATGGTCTCAATATCTACCAGCAATATAGTAAGTACAGTGATGTAAGCATTTCCATTCTATTTTGTTGCTGTTGTTCACTTAAAATATTCATTTTGACAATCTCTGCCCAAGCTGAATTGCCTGTTCAGGTAACCCAAGTTAGCTTTAATAATACATTCATGTTTTTGTTAATGTTTTGCAAATTTTTTAGGGATGCATATATTGGATTATAGCTGAAATGTCTGTATTGCCAAAAATCAATTCTGATTTTATGGCTGAGTTTTGAGAATGCAGTTAAATTAAGATGATTCTGGACAAACAGATGCATTCCATGTATCCTTATGAAATCATGTCTTGAGACTGCTTGTCTTAGATGTACCTTCTTGACAGTGGCAAAATCTTCAAGAAAATGGTACCCTGTTGACCTTTTGAAAGCCGGTCAACAGGCCTTAATCTGGTGACATTCACTTTCTTTATATTATGAATCAAAACTTTCACTTGCAAAAGTATGTGAATTCATAGAGATGGTATACTTCTCTATTAAAATAATAAGCATAATTTCATAAATAGGTAATCTCACTTTATATTGGCCAATATGTTTTATTTTTTGATTTAGGGACTACTTTTTAAAAAATTAGCTATTATGAAATCACAGGGTTTTTTTGATATTGATATAAATATCATGTTAATTTTAAGTGAGGAATAGCTATATGTAAACTGTTGCCCCTAATGTAGATTCATACAAACATAAAAATCACATAAAACAAACATAAAAGTGAAAAATAAGCTGGGTATATTCAAAATCTTGTAGTAACCTATAATTGGAAGAGAGCTGTATATATAACTATATATACTTTACCATATACCTGAAACTAACACAACATTGTAAGTCAACTATATTTCAATAAAAATTAAAAAAAAAATGCTGGCAAGAAATAGAAGAAAAACATGTAGGTAAACAAAGTTTGCTGAAATAATTATTGTTTATTTCACCTTAAAATAAAAATATCTGCAGCCCTTGTTATTCCAGCACTTACATGCATTCTTAACCCCTTCTCATATTGACTAATACACCATTAATAAGCAACATGAACCTTAATGGAAATGATTGTCTCAGCTATACTTTATTATAGAAACATCTTGCAACATTAGGACTCCATTGCAGTGCATAGTATTATAATTGTTGATATTTCTGTTGGAAAAAATACATTATTACAGAAGAAGTGATTGTTGGCTATGTTCTTAGCTTTTATCTTTTCCTGTTGTGACAAGACAGTAAATATATAATCTTTGCAGTCTATGTTTTTTTTCAAGATCTTACTGCTTTTGAGCCAAAATTATTAAGTAAAATAAACCATTCTACTAACTGGTTTACTAGCCTTTGTTATACATTGGGAAGTATCCTTGGAGGAGGTATAGATTTCAAGCAATAGTAATATTTGGTTGACCTTGCAAAGAAACAAATTTGATCTTATTAAAACATATATATTGTATACAGGCCTAAAAATAAATTTTGTAAACAAAAACCTCTTCTATTAAACTTTACATTAAGCAGTGATATCTTTTTTAAGGACTAATCACATGTTTCATTAAGTTAGATATATAAAATCCTTCTACTGATTAATATTTAATAATTTCCCATGGATTGCTCCAAAATTTGCACTGAATCTCTGAAAGTTCCTCACTGTGCATCCAGTAATTTAGTCATGCAGTCAATCCCTCCTTCTCTAGGAGGCTACTGAGAATTATGGAAGTTGCTTCTCAGAGAAACAATTTTTTTAAATTGCTTTTATTTAATAGGATCCCTTGAATTCCTCAGGGGGGAAAAATGCTTTATGTGGTAACTATTTGAATCATATTTGTTTTATCTCAAAGTTTACAATTACTTTTAAGTTGTTGAAATTTAGAATGGTAGGATACCTGAAAATCTTAGATTTGAACTCAAAAGGCAATAAGAAAACACAGAAGCAACAGCAGTTTTAGTGAATAAAGAACCAAGACAATGACATTTTAAGCAATGAAGGAGTGAGTTGATAATTTTTACAAAGTCAATAATGTGTTTCATATATAAGTAAAATCAAGTTAAAGTTTTTGTAGCATGCTAATATGCAATTAAATATTCTAGCATATTAAATGGTTTACTTCTAAAGAAGAAAATAATTCAGCAATGAAAAATATGTACACATGTATTCACATACTTCTGTGTGTGTGTTTGTGTACTAAAAACATTGTTTCCAAGTACACACAAGTATGACCTTATTGTTTATTTTTGGTTGATGTCATTCTCATTATTTGGTGCCCATTTTTCCCTGATTGTTGTATATTTTAAATATCACTTTATGTGAAGCAAAATAAGCCATACAGAGAAAGATAACTACTGCATGGTCTCATTTATACACAGAATCTAAAACAAATAGTCAAACTCACAGTAACAGACAGTAGGAAAATGGTTGCCAGGTACTGTGGACTAGGAGAAATAGGAAGAGGTTGAAAAAATGCGAACTTTCAGTTTTAAGGTGAATACAGTCAGAGCATGTAATGTATAGCATAGTGACTTTGGTTGATAACATTGAATTGTATAACTGAAATTTGCTAAGAGAGTAGAACTCAAAAGTTCTCACACACACCAAAAGATAAATGTGTGAAGTGATGGATGTGTTATTTAACTCAATGGGAGGGAATCCTTTCACAATGTATAAGTATATCAAATCATCACATTGCTCATTTTAAATACCTTACAATTTTATTTATGAATTACACCTCCATGAAGCTGGGGAAAATAAATATCATGTCTGTTTAGAAATAGCTGCATTCTATGTTTTATCATTACTATGATCATGGATTTACTTTTTAAGACAGAGTAAGCTATAATAAAACTTTGAATTTAATGACCAAGTAGACACTGGAATGAATTTAAAACCCTTTTCAAAATATAGATGTTAGCTAAAAGGCAGGAGACAGATAAAGCCTTTCTGATTAGTTTTGCTTAAGGCCATGATCTAGTAACAGGAAACAAATTTACCCTCTTCCCTCAAACAACTAGAAAAAGATAAAAAATATGTGAAACAAAAATTTTCACACATTGAAAACAGACAGCAAAGGACAATGATCATGAAGAGGAGGAAAACAAATAATGTGAGCTCTAAAACTGCATCAGCTTACTACTTCAAAAAGTTTTCCAGGTCACAACACAGAGAGAAAAAAGACCAAATGGAGCCTGCATTCTAGTCAAATTCAGGAAACAGAGATCAGAGATTAAGGAGGTGAATGCATTGAGAATCTGTGGGGCAGAGTACAGGTGAGGAGGTAGCTGTACACCACCACCCCCAAAAAAAAATCTGGACATCTTAAGAGGGTCCCTTCAATCATTTGGCTGAGTTCTGAGCTGTGCATGCATGAGAGGAAACTTATTTGAGGCCAGAAAATAACCATTAGAAAGCTGTAGTCCAAGCGATTCCCAGGGTTCAAACAAAGCAAAGAATAGTTCATGTTCCCATCAGTCAGAATGGAAAAGTCTCTTGATAGGTAGGGCATTGGAAAGAATATTTAGAAGAGTCTGGCTAAACTACACTTACACCTTTAGGTTGCTTTGGAGCTGGCCTAACAAAGTTTATAAGTCAGCATCTAATGGGTCAAACTGATTCCAAAAAACTTAACTGTGTGCCTAAACTACTACTTAAAAAAAAATCCAACACTATTTTTTAAAACAATGAAACACAATTGAGTATCCTACAGTACATTAACAATATCCAACACCCTATAAAAAATTGCCTGGCATTCAAAACATCAAGAAAATAAAACTAATAGGAGAAAAATCCATAAATATTCCCAGCAACTCAGAGGAAATGGAATTTGCAGACAATATTGGGAGATAATTTTCTTCTCGAAGGTTCCCTTACATTTCTGCTTGTCTTGTGAGTAAAGTGTGCTGATTGATTTTTTTTCCTGAATGTGTCCAAGAAAGTATGTAAAGTGAACAACCTTGGAGACTGATGTTTTCTCTCTTCAGAGCAAAATGTAAGGTTTTTTATAGCCTTGAAAGACAAAGATGTTGCCTCCCTCCAGAGCAAAGTGCAGGCATCCTTAAGGCCCAGAATAATAAAGACAGTGTCTTTCTCTGAAGCAAAAGGCAGGTAGATGATCCTGTCATGCAAAACAGGGGTCATCCAACCCTCTTTGCCTTATGGACATTGGTGCTTGAAGAAGCAGGGTGAAAATGCTGATTATCTGGCTACTGATATTTTTGTGAGCACTAAACAGTCCATTGTTTATATCCCACAAGTATCATGTCTTCTTCAATCATTCATAAGACTGTTGTAGTGTTGCAGGCCAACTAGTTATCTTCCAAGTGGGGTAAAGTCACATTCCCTTCATCGTTTTGACCAAAAGTACATTAAAATATCAATTATAAAACTGTTTTATATGTCCAAGAAAGTAGATGAAAACAAAATCAATGTGAGGAAAAAATAGAAGATATGTATGTGTGTATATATATATATATATATATATATATATATAAAGCCAAACAAGTAGAGTTAAAAATCAGTATTTTACATAAAATATACTTTGGATGAGATTAACAGTAGATGAGACACTGGTGACAAAACTTCAGTAAACAAAGACACAGCAAATAACTATCCACAATGAAGCACAGAGAGGAAATAAAAAGGAAAGCAAGGAGAAAAGAACTGGTGAAATATGAACAAAACATGAGTGACCCAAAGGGAAAGAAAAGTCAGGCTGCAGTCCCAGAAGGAATGGTAAGAAGGAGAAAAAAGAAAGAAACAATTTAACAAAATATAACAAAAATCATATCTTGCAGATCTCAGAAGATCATTGATGAATAAATTAGAAAAACAAAAACAACAAAAAACACACCAAAAAAACACAAGGCACACTATAATCAAATTGCTGAAAGCAAGTGACAAAGATAAAATCTTAAAGGGATTATAGAGAGAGGGAGGGATAAAATATTATATACCAAGGAATAAAGATAAGAATAATGTAATTAAAATGTTTCTCATCAGATATGTAGACATCTGATAAAATGTAGATAAAAGACAATGGAGTGACATACTTAAAGCACTGAAAAAAGAAAGTCAGATTAGAATTTTATACTCAATAAAATGTCTTTCAAAAATAAAGACTGAGAGTTTATCACCAGGAGACCTGCACTACCAAAAAACAAGAAAAGTGTTAAAAACATGCTTTAGGCAGAAGAGAGATGACATAAGATGGAAATGTGAATCAACAAAAATAATGAAGAAGGTCTAGAAGGTTATACAATGTTAATGATAATATATATATTTCTCAGATCTTAATTTCTTTAAAATATAATAAATTGTTTAAGGTGAAATATAATACTAATATATTGTGATATTTAACATGTAAGTAAAAGTAGTATATATGATAACTATAACAAAATAAAGAGGAAATGAAAGTTTACAGTTATAAATTCTAAAAATATATATGAAGAAGTATAGTATTATTTGAAGGCTAAAAAAGACAACCTTAAAGCACCAACTAAAATATAAAACAGCAGTGTACTTAAAATCCAATTAGAGAAGTAAACTAAAATGGTAAAAAGTATAATAATAATACACTGGAAAAAAATAAGAAAGGAACAAAGACCACCTGAGGCAAATAAAACAAATGTTAAGGTGGTAGATTTAAACTGGCATTAAAGATGTTGGTAATTGAATTAGATGTAAATAATCTAAAGATTTCAATAAATACAAAAATCATCAAATTGTATTAAAAACTATAAACAGCTACATGTAGCTACATGAAAATTATTTTAAATATAAAAATGAAGGTCAGATAATAGTAAAAGGATGGACAAATACCACTAACACATGCATAAGAAAAGCTAATGTCAGAGAAAATAGACATCAGAGCAAGAAATATTGCCAGGGATAAGGAGGTATTTTTCATAATAATAGAGGAATCAAAATAGCAGGAAGACAACAATCTTAAAGGTGTACTTGCTCCTAATAACAGAGCTTCAGAATAACTGAAATGGAAATAAATGAGAGAAATAAAAGGAAAAAATATACAAATCCACAATTACTGTTGGAGATTTCAAAACTCTGCTTTTAATAATGAACCAACAACTAGAGAGAAATAAAAGCAAGGCTCTGAAAAACTGGAACAACACTAATTAATAAAAACTGGTCTTTTTAGATACTGAATGCTCCACTTAACAATACATTTTCTTTCTTCCAAATATACATAGGATATTCACCAAGGTAGAATATATTCTGGGTAAAACACATCTCAAAGAATACAAGGTTATTGAAATCATATGAATTATTTTCTATGATCAAAAAGGAATTAAATTACAAATCAAAAATAGAAAAGTATATGAAAAACATACAAATATTTGGGAATTAAACCACATACTCTTAAATGAGCCATGGCTTAGCAAAGCAATCACAAGAAAAATATGTATATGATTACATATTTTTTTCCACCTAATCTGAATGAGTGAAAATTAATCACAACATAAAATGTATGTATGGGATGCAGCTAAACTAGTGCTCAGAAAGAAAAAGAAGAAATGTCTCAAATCAATCATCTAAGCTGCTTCTAGCTTTTCAATACTGGTTATTTGAATAGATATTTTTTGAAAGGGAATAAATTTCTAGCCAGTCTGATTAGTTTAAAAAAATGAGTAGACACACAGTAGCAATGTCAGGGAAGTAAGAGGGGACAAATGGCAAATCCTATAAATTTTAAATGTTTAAAATGGAGTATTATAAATAACTTTATCCCAATAATTTGGTAAACTAGATCAAAAGAATAAATTTATTAAAAAATAAAAACTATTTGTAATTGAAAACATTGCCACTGAAGAAAGACTCCAGAACAAGACAGCTTCGGTGGTGAATTTTACCAAATTGGTATGAAAAGAAATCATAAGATTTCTACAAAGCCTCTTTCAAAATATAGAATAGAATAGGAAGTATTTTTATCTCATTTTATAGGCCCAGAATACCCTGAAATCAAAACCAAAGGAATTACAAAGAAAACTATAAATATAAATGCAAAAATGCTTAACAAAATCTTGACAACCAAATTTATAAATATGTATTTAAAGGGCCATACATTATGATCAAGTGGGTTTTACCCAGGGAATGCAAAGTTTATGTAACATTTGAAAGTCTATCAATGGAACACACTATAATAATAAAGTACAAAATAAAACACATGTGATCTTCTTAATATATCCAGAAAAAATAACTTTGCAAAGTCAAACCCGTATTTACGATAAGTACTCTCAGCAAACTAGAGATTTAAAAGTAATCACCCAATCTGGTAAAAGTTATTTCTGAAAAAAATCTCCACATAACAATAAAGCAAGGATATCAAGGCCAGGATATCCACTCTCACTACTTCTATTCAACATGTTATTGGAAGTCTCAGCCACTGCAGCAAGGCAACAAAAAGGAGTAAAAGGCATACCGTTAGAGAAAAGGGGAAATAAAATTGTCTTTATTCACCAGCAATATGACTTTCTATGTAGAAAATCATAATAAGTTTACAAAGTAGCTACTAAAATTAGTGAGTAAGGTTATAGAACAGAAGGTTAATACTCAACTTCTGAATCCTATCATGAACAATTAAAAAATTGGAATAAAAACTATTGCTTAAAGATCCATTAAAAATACTTAAGAAATTTTAACAAATATGTGCAAAAACAGTGCAAAACATTATAGTAAAGAAGAAATTTTTTTTTTTTTTTTTTTTTGCCGTACGCAGCCACTGTTGTGACCTCTCCCGTTGTGGAGAACAGGCTCTGGAAGTGCAGGCTCAGTGGCCATGGCTCACCGGTCCAGCCGCTCTGCGGCATGTGGGATCTTCCCAGACCAGGGAATGAACCCATGTCCCCTGCATCGGCAGGCGGACTCTCAACCACTGTGCCACCAGGGAAGCCCTAAAGATAACATCTTGCTGGAGACAGGTATCATGTTTAGGAATTGGAATACTCAATGTGGCTAAGATGTCAATTCTTCCCTAATTGTTATATAGATTCAATGAAATCACATTTGAAATTCAAAGAAAATGAAATAATGAAAAAAATATATTTCAAAGGAAGAACAAAGTCAGATATCTAAAATACCTAATATCAATACTTTATAGAGCTTCCGGGAAGACGGTGGAATAGTAAGAGGCGGAGATCACCTTCCTCCCCACAGATACACCAGAAATACATCTACATGTGGAACAACTACAGAACACCTACTGAACGCTGGCAGAAGCCCTCAGACCTCCCAAAAGGCAAGGAACTCCCCACGTACCTGGGTAGGGCAAAAGAAAAAAGAATAAACAGAGACAAAAGGATAGGGATGGGACCAGCACCAGTGGGAGGGAGCTGGGAAGGAGGAAAGGTTTCCACACACTAGGAAGCCCCTTCACGGGCAGAGACTGTGGGTGGTAGAGGGGGACATTTTTGGAGCCGCGGAGGACAGCACAGCAACAGGGGTGCAGAGGGCAAAGCAGGGAGAGATTCCTGCACAGTGTGTTGGTGCCGACCAGCACTCACCAGCCCGAGACGCTTGTCTGCTCACTCGCCGGGGCGAGCCAGCCTGGGAGTTGAGGCTCGAGCTTCGGTTGGACCACTGGGAGACGACAGGGGTTGGCAACATGAACACAGCCTGCAGGGGGTGAGTGTGCCACGGCTAGCCGGGAGGGAGTACAGGGAAAAGTCTGGACATGCTGAAGAGGCAAGAGACTTTTTCTTCCCTCTTTGTTTCCTGGTGCGCGAGTAGAGGGGATTAAGAGCGCTGCTTAAAGGAGCTCCAGAGATGGGTGTGAGCTGTGGTTAAAAATTGCGGACCTCAGGGATGAGCATGAGACGCTAAGGCTGCTTCTGCCAGCACCAAGAAGCCTGTGGGCGAGCACAGGTCACTATCCACACCTTTTCCGGGGAGGCTGTGCAGCCAGCCACTGCCAGGGTCCCGGGATCCAGGGACAACTGACCCGGGAGAACACATGGCGCGCCTCAGGCTGGTGCAACGTCACGCTGGCCTATGCCGCCGCAAGCTCGCCCCGAACGCAGTGCCCCTCCCTCACCCCAGCCTGAGTGAGCCAGAGCCCCCGAATCAGCGGCTCCTTTAACCCCATCCTGTCTGAGCAAAAAAAAAAGGCCCTCCAGCGACCTACACGCAGAGGTGGGGCCAAATCCAAAGCTGAGACCCTGGGAGCTGTGAAAACAAAGAAGAGAAAGGAAATCTCTCCCAGCAGCCTCAGAAACAGCGGATTAAAGCTCCACAATCAACTTGATGTACTCTGCCTCTGTGGAATACACGAATAGACAATGAATCATCCCAAATTGAGGAAGTGGACTTTGAGAGCAAGATTTATGATTTTTCTCCTTTTCCTCTTTTTGTGTGTATGTGTATGCTTCCGTGTGAGATTTTCTCTGTATAGCTTTGCTTCCACCATTTGTCCTAGGGTTCTATCCATCCGTTTTTTTGTTTTAATTTTTTTTCTTAATAATTATTTTTTATTTTAATAACTTTATTTTATTTTACTTTATCTCCTTTCTTTCTTTCTTTCTTTCCTTCCTTCCCTCCTTTAGGCAGTGAATCATCCCAAATTGAGGAGGTGGAATTTGAGAGCAAGATTTATGATTTTTTCCCCTTTTCCTCTATTTGTGAGTGTGTATGTGTATGCTTCTGTGTGAGATTTTGTCTGTATAGTTTTGCTTCCATGATTTGTCCTAGGTTCTATCCGTCCATCATTTTTGTTTTGTTTTTTTTGTTTTTTTATTATTTTTTTCTTTTTTTCATAATAATTATTTTTTAATAACTTTATTATATTTTATCTTACTTTATTTTATTCTACTTTCTTCCTTTTTTTCCTTCCTCCCTCCCTTCCTTCTTTCTTTCTTTCTTTCTACTTCTACTAATTCTTTCTTTCTACATTTTCTCTCTTTTATTCTGAGCCGTGTGGATGAAAGTCTCTTGGCACTGCAGCCAGGAGTCAGTGCTGTGCCTCAGAGGTGGAAGAGCCAACTTCAGGACACTTGTCCACAAGAGACCTCCCAGCTCCACATAATATCAAATGGCGAAAATCTCCTAGAGATCTCCATCTCAACACCAGCACCCACCTTCACTCAAAGACCAGAAAGCTACAGTGCTGGACATCCTATGCCAAACAACTAGCAAAAAAGGAAAAAAACCCCACCCATTAACAGAGAGGCTGCCTAAAATTATAATAAGTCCACAGACACACCAAAACACACCACCAGATGTGGACATGCCCACCAGAAAAACAAGATCCAGCCTCATCCACCAGAACACAGTCACTAGTCCCCTCCACCAGGAAGCCTACACAACCCACTGAACCAACCTTAGCCACTGGGGACAGACACCAAAAACAACGGGAACTATGAACCTGCAGCCTGCAAAAAGGAGACCCCAAACACAGTAAGATAAGCAAAATGAGAAGACAGAATATCACACAGCAGATGAAGGAGCAAGATAAAAACCCACCAGACCTAACAAATGAAGAGGAAATAGGCAGTCTACCTGAAAAAGAATTCATAATAATGACAGTAAAGATCCAAAATCTTGGAAATAGAATGGACAAAATGCAAGAAACAGTTAACAAGGACTTAGAAGAACTAAAGATGAAACAAACAACATTGAACAACAAAATAAATGAAATTAAATATACTATAGATGGGATCAATAGCAGAATAACTGAGGCAGAAGAACGCATAAGTGACCTGGAAGATAAAATAATGGAAATATCTACTGAAGAGCAGAATAAAGAAAACAAAATGAAAAGAACTGATGACAGTCTCAGAGACTTCTGGGACAACATTAAATGCACCAACATTCGAATTATAGGGCTTCCAGAAGAAGAAGAGGAAAAGAAAGGGATTAAGAAAATATTTGAAGAGATTATAGTTGAAAATTTAGCTAATATGGGAAAGGAAACAGTTAATCCAGTCCAGGAAGCACAGAGAGTCCCATACAGGATAAATCCAAGGAGAAACATGCCAAGACACATTTTAATCAAACAGTCAAAAATTAAATACAAAGAAAACATATTAAAATCAGCAAGGGAAAAACAACAAATAACACACAAGGGAATCCCCATAAGATTAACAGGTGATCTTTCAGCAGGAACTCTGCAAGCCAGAAGGGACTGGCAGGATATATTTAAAGTGATGAAGGAGAAAAACTACAACCAAGATTACTCTACCCAGCAAGGATCTCATTCAGATTTGATAGAGAAATTAAAACCTTTACAGACAAGCAAAAGCTGAGAGAGTTCAGCACCACCAAACCACCTTTACAACAACTGATAAAGGAACTTCTCTAGGCAAGAAACACAAGAGAAGGAAAAGACCTACAATAACGAACCCAAAAAAATTAAGAAAATGGGAATAGGGACATATATATTGATAATTACCTTAAATGTAAATGGACTAAATGCTCCCACAAAAAGACACAGATTGGCTGAATGGATACAAAAACAAGACCCATATATTTGCTGTCTACAAGAGACCCACTTCAGACCTAGAGACACATACAGACTGAAAGTAAGGGGATGGAAAAAGATATTTCATGCAAATGGAAACCAAAAGAAAGCTGGAGTACCACTTCTCATATCAAACAAAATAGACTTTAAAATAAAGATTATTAGAAGAGACAAAGAAGGACACTACATAATGATCAAGGGATCGACCCAGGAAGAATATATAACAATTGTAAATATTTAAGCACCCAACATAGGAGCACCTCAGTACATAAGGCAAATACTAACAGCCATAAAAGGGGAAACTGACAGTAACACATTCATGGTAGGGGACTTTAACACCCCACTTTCACCAATGGACAGATCATCCAAAATGAAAATAAATAAGGAAACACAAGCTTTAAATGATACGTTAAACAAGATGGGCTTAATTGATATTTATAGGACACTCCATCCAAAAACAACAGAATACACATTTTTCTCAAGTGCTCATGGAACATCCTCCAGGATAGATCATATTTTCGGTCACAAATCAAGACTTGGTAAATTTAAGAAAATTGAAATTGTATCAAGTATCTTTTCTGACCACAACGCCATGAGACTAGATATCAATTACAGGAAAAGCTCTGTAAAAAATACAAACACATGGAGGCTAAACAACACACTACGTAATAATGAAGTGAACACTGAAGAAATCAAAGAGGAAATTAAAAAATACCTAGAAACAAATGAAAATGGAGATACAACAACCCAAAATCTATGGGTTGCAGCAAAAGCAGTTCTAAGAGGGAAGTTAATAGCAATACAATCCTACCTTAGGAAACAGGAAACATCTCGAGTAAACAACCTAACCTTGCACCTAAAGCAATTAGAGAAAGAAGAACAAAAAACCCCCAAATTTAGCAGAACGAAAGAAATCATAAAAACCAGATCAGAAATAAATGATAAAGCAATGAAGGAAATAATAGCAAAGATCAATAAAACTAAAAGCTTGTTCTTTGAGAAGATAAACAAGATTGATAAACCATTAGCCAGACTCATCAAGAAAAAAGGGAGAAGACTCAAATCAATAGAATTAGAAATGAAAAAGAAGAAGTAACAACTGACACTGCAGAAATACAAAAGATCATGAGAGATTACTACAAGCAACTCTATGCCAATAAAATGGACAACCTGGAAGAAATGGACAAATTCTTAGAAAGGCACAACCTGCCAAGACTGAATCAGGAAGAAATAGAAAATATGAACAGACCAATCACAAGCACTGAAATTGAAATTGTGATTAAAAATCTTCCAACAAACAAAAGCCCAGGACCAGATGGCTTCACAGGCAAATTCTATCAAACATTTAGAGAAGAGATAACACCTATCCTTCTCAAACTCTTCCAAAATATAGCAGAGGGAGGAACACACCCAAACTCATTCTACAAGGCCACCATCACCTTGATACCAAAACCAGACAAAGATGTCACAAAGAAAGAAAACTACAGGCCAATATCACTGATGAACATAGATGCAAAAATCCTCAACAAAATACTAGTAAACAGAATCCAACAGCACATTAAAAGGATCATACACCATGATCAAGTGGGGTTTATTCCAGGAATGCAAGGATTCTTTAATATACGCAAATCAATCAATGTGATAAACCATATTAACAAATTGAAGGAGAAAAACCATATGATCATCTCAATAGATGCAGAGAAAGCTTTCAACAAAATTCAACACCCATTTATGATAAAAAACCCTGCAGAAAGTAGGCATAGAGGGAATTTTCCTCAACATAATAAAGGTCATATATGACAAACCCACAGCAAACATCATCCTCAATGGTGAAAAACTGAAAGCATTTCCACCAAGATCAGGAACAAAACAAGGTTGCCCACTCTCACCACTCTTATTCAACATAGTTTTAGAAGTTTTAGCCACAGCAATCAGAGAAGAAAAGGAAATAAAAGGAATCCAAATTGGAAAAGAAGAAGTAAAGCTGTCACTGTTTGCAGATGACATGATACTATACATAGAGAATCCTAGAGATGCTACTAGAAAACTACTAGAGCTAATCAATGAATTTGGTAAAGTAGCAGGATACAAAAATAATGCACAGAAACCTCTGGCATTCCTATACACTAATGATGAAAAATATGAAAGTGAAATCAAGAAAATACTCCCATTTACCACTGCAACAAAAAGAATAAAATATCTAGGATTAAACTTACCTAAGGAGACGAAAGACCTGTATGCAGAAAATTATAAGACACTGATGAAAGAAATTAAAGATGATACAAATAGATGGAGAGATATACCATGCCTCTTGGATTGGAAGAATCAACACTGTGAAAATGACTACTACCCAGAGCAATTTACAGATTCAATGCAATCCCTATCAAACTACCACTGGTATTTTTCACAGAACTAGAACAAAAAATTTCACAATTTGTATGGAAACACAAAAGATCCCGAATAGCCAAAGCAATCTTGAGAACGAAAAATGGAGCTGGAGGAATCAGGCTCCCTGACTTCAGAGTATACCTACAAAGTTACAGTAATCAAGACATTATGGTACTGGCACAAAAACAGAAAGATCGATCAATGGAACATAGAAAGCCCAGAGATAAACCCATGCACATATGGTCACCTTATCTTTGATAAAGGAGGCAGGACTATACAGTGGAGGAAGGAAAGCCTCTTTAATAAGTGGTGCTGGGAAAACTGGACAGGTACATGTAGAAGTATGAGATTAGATCACTCCCTAACACCATACACAAAAATAAGCTCAAAATGGATTAAAGACCTATACGTAAGGCCAGAAACTATCAAACTCTTAGAGGAAAACATAGGCAGAACACTCTATGACATAAATCACAGCAAGATCCTTTTTGACCCACCTCCTAGAGAAATGGAAATAAAAACAAAAATAAGCAAATGGGACCTAGGGAAACTTCAAAGCTTTTGCACAGCAAAGGAAACCATAAACAAGACCAAAAGACAACCCTCAGAATGGGAGAAAATATTTGCAAATGAAGCAACTGACAAAGGATTAATTTCCAAAATTTACAAGCAGCTCATGCAGCTCAATAACAAAAAAAAAACAACCCAATCCAAAAATGGACAGAAGACCTAAATAGACATTTCTCCAAAGAAGATATACAGACTGCCAACAAACACATGAAAGAATGCTCAACATCACTAATCATTAGAGAAATGCAAATCAAAACTACAATGAGATATCATCTCACACCAGTCAGAATGGTCATCATCTAAAAATCTAGAAACAATAAATGCTGGAGCGGGTGTGGAGAAAGGGAACCCTCTTGCACTGTTGGAGGGAATGTAAATTGATACAGCCACTCTGGAGAACAGTATGGAGGTTCCTTAAAAAAACTACAAATAAAACTACCATATGACCCAGCAATCCCACTACTGGGCATATACCCTGAGATAACCATAATTCAAAAAGAGTCATGTACCAAAATGTTCATTGCAGCTCTATTTACAATAGCCCGGAGATGGAAACAACCTAAGCGTCCATCATCGGATGAATGGATAAAGAAGATGTGGCACATATATACAATGGAATATTACTCAGCCACAAAAAGAAACGAAATTGAGCTATTTTTAATGAGGTGGATGGACCTAGAGTCTGTCATACAGAGTGAAGTAAGTCAGAAAGAGAAAGACAAATACCATATGCTAACACACATATATGGAATTTAAGAAAAAATAAATGTCATGAAGAACCTAGGGGTAAGACAAGAATAAAGACACAGACCTACTAGAGAATGGACTTGAGGATATGGGGAGGGGGAAGGGTAAGATGTGACAAAGCGTCAGAGAGGCATGGACATATATACACTACCAAACGTAATGTAGATAGCTAGTGGAAAGCAGCCGTACAGCACAGGGAGATAAGCTTGGTGCTTTGTTACCACCTGGAGGGGTAGGATAGGGAGGTTGGGAGGGAGGGAGACACAAGAGGGAAGAGATATGGGAACATATGTATATGTATAACTGATTCACTTTGTTATAAAGCAGCAACTAACACACCATTGTAAAGCAATTATACTCCAATAAAGATGTAAAAAAAAATAATAAAATAAAATAAAAATACATTTTAAAGCTACTGGAATCAAGATAGTATGATTTTGGGCTTCCCTGGTGGCGCAGTGGTTGAGAGTCCACCTGCCGATGCAAGGGACACAGGTTCGTGCCCTGGTCTGAGAGGATTCCACATGCCGTGGAGCGGCTGGGCCCGTGAGCCATGGCTGCTAAGCCTGCGTGGCCGGAGCCTGTGCTCCCCAGCGGGAGAGGCCACAACAGTGAGAAGCCCCCATACCACAGAAAAAAAAAAAAGAAAGATAGTATGATTTTGGCATAAGGTCAGCCATTTAGTAAATGGAATAGGATAGACCCACATCAAGTGAATGCAAGGTATTTCAATGGGAAAATAATAGTCTTTTTAAAAACTTTTCAAGTTTTTAGAAATCACGTTCATTTAGAAAAAAGAAGAAAACACAAAGGATATCAATTTTTAACTTGCACAGTAATCAAAAATATATTTGAAATATCACAGACCAGAGCAGACTGGGGAGACAATACAAATAAATGTCATATGGTAACCTGGTGCTATGGGCTGAACTGTATCCCCCACAAATTTGTGAGTTGAAACCCTAACCCCCAATGTCACTATTTTTGGGGACAGGCCCTTGAGGAGATAATTAAGGTTGAATGAGTTCATAAGGATAAACCCTAATCCAGTAAAAATTGTTAGCGTTACAACAAGAGGAAGAGAGAGAGATATACTTCTCTCTCCACGCAGGCACAAAGAAGAGACCAAGTGAGCACAGGACAAGAGGGCAGCCACCCCGAATCCAAGAGAAGAGCACTCATGATGAAATCTAACTTGCCAACCCTTTGATCTTGGACTTCCCGCCTTGGGGACTGTGGGAAACAAATTTCTGTTGTTAAACCACCCATCCTACAGTATTTTCTTATGGCTGCTCCAGAAACTAATACATCTGTACTGGATCCTGGAACAGAAAGGTAATTTTAAGGGAAGAACTGGTGAAATTTAACCTGATAGTAATGTTCAGTATTATGATTTCTCTGGTGGTTATAACATGGTATGTATTTATCAAAACTCATCAAATTGTGCCCTTAAACTTGAGGAAACTGTTATACCTCAATAAAACTGATTAAAACTTCAAATACTTTTATTGTTTAAAGGACTTTGAGGCTCTGAGATTTTAGACTTTGATAGCAAAAATCAATTAAATGTTGGAGCAATACTGATTAAGTGATTATATTATAATTAATCTAAAATATTTTCTAATTTTAAAACATAATGAACTAATTAATAATAAATAAGACTAATAAAACCATTATTTTTCCCAACAGCTAAGCTAGCCTTATGAGGACATATTTCTCTACTTGTGTTTTATGATCAAAAAGGAAATATGTTTTTAGTGGACAAGGCAAAGAATACTATGTATTAGTTTGAAGACAGAGAATCCATGTATTCAATTGTCTTTATCACAGCTCCTATGATTATCTTTCCTTTTTTATCACAAAAGAGAAATAAGGAAAGGATTATGAATCAAGGCTGAGAGCACATGTTCATGGCTGAGGATATGAATCTCTTGTGCCCATGTTCATTGCCTCTCCCAATTCAGCAACTCCAGAGACAAATACATGCATATATGTATACTTAGGTGGCCACAAGTTAAAGGATACTGTTGACATTGTTTGAGATATCAATTCTAAATAATGGGACACACAATAAATTCATAAATGATCTTCAAAACAAGCAGTGAAGAGATATGTTACTGCATTTTCACTGAACAAAGAAAGTATCGCAGAGGGTCTTGCAAAACTCGAATTATGCCATATGACCAAAATATGTTAAACAAAAAGCAAGTTTCATTTTGTTTGTGTTTGGATTTTGTTATTTATCAAGACACAAATAGTTAAATAAGTTGTGACTATGCGTATTAGGGAAAAACTAAATTCAGATTAAACAGAAACTCAAAAAACATAATGTATAAGGAAGTTACAAATGAATGCATGATTCCATGTTTATTTGATGTAGTTTAAAACAAGGGAAGACTAAATAATAAACTGTCTACATGTGGTATATACATAAGGGATAAAAATTTAGAAAAACAGAGCTTCCCTGGTGGCACAGTGGTTAAGAATCTGCCTGCCAATACAGGGGACACGGGTGGAGCCCTGGTCCAGGTAGATCGCACATGCCCTGGAGCAACTAAGCCCGTGCACCACAACTACTGAAACCCACGCACCTAGAGCCCATGCTCCGCAACAAGAGAAGCCACCACAATGAGAAACCCATGCACCACAACGAAGAGTAGCCCTCACTCGCTGCAACTAAAAAGAAAGCCTGCGCACAGCAGAAAAGACCCAATGCAGTCAAAAATAAATAAATTTATTTTTAAAAAGATTTAGAAAAAAAGAATAATGAGCCTAAAATTTAAGTAGGGATCAACTCTGGTGAGCAAGTGAAACAAATATAGGTAAGAGTCTCCTTGAAACATTCCAAGTTCTAGTCTTAGTATTTTTGTTTTTCTTTTTCACATATTTTGTCTATTTTCTATTTGTTTGTGGTGGGATGGTTCCACCAAAGGCTAGGAGTGGAAGTCTGCCTACTTATTTCTAATCTTCAAATTTACATAGTTTTTTAAATTAATGATATTTTTCAAAATCTATAAATAGAATTTCAAATTCTATAAATAGAAAACTTACCATTTTCAATGTGTCTCTTTCTATTATTTATCTATTATTTTTAAAATTATATCTATGTTAGCTATAGAAAATTAAGATCTGACTCAGTGGAGTTTTCTTTCATTTTTCCTCTCTCTCCCCCTCTCTCTGTGCAGTAATGCACTGCATTTTATGGAAGAACAATTGCAACCTATTGCAGGAGGAGATGCCTCTCTATCTTATTTCCAGTGAGCTATAGCATGTATATATTCCTTGCAGTCATCTGCAACTGTTTTCTTCTCCTTTTTCTCATTAGTATTTTTGCTATATTTCTGATAGAGAAGTTTGGAAGCTCCTTTCTTTTCTTGCTGTCATCTTTTCTCCTATTTCAAAGGGTACAAGATAGCTACAATAAGATAAGGAATGTTACAATGATACATAATAAATGCAGAGAAAGATCAAAACCAAATCAATTATTAAAAGCCTATCTCTAGGTCAAGAAATGATATATTAAACCTTGCTTTGTCTCAAGTAAAACTACTAATATTGTGAAACACAAGTCCTATGTATGACAACCAGGTTGGAATCCATTCTAACTAGAATTCTGGTGAAAACCCAAACAACTGAATTGAAGCTTCCCAGTACTTTCCAGAAAAGCATCAGAGGTCATTTTCTGTTTCTTATTTAAGGTTGGAGGTGAGCCCTGAAAATGAAATAGGAAGTTGCTGTAGTCTAGTTTCCCTCAAGACTTTTCCCCAGGGCCAGGACTAGATCTGAATGTAAGGATTGAGAGAAAAAATTTAGTTAAAATAAAGTTGGACTTATTTGGTTTTGACTGTTTTGAACAATGTGTTTTTAATTTTTAATCTGATTTGTTCTACTACATAGTTCTGAATGTCAATCAAACTCAGAAAAAGAAATTCACCACACTGCCTTTGATTCAGAAATGGTTCATTGTCACCCCTCGATATTTAAATCACAAGAATAAACATTCCAAATTATTTTCATGTTTCTATATTTTATGATTTTTTCTATCTCCTTAGAAATTCTTATTTCATTTTTATGGATCCACTGGTAATTCTCCATAGCATGTCTCACTTTGGTAGGATCAATTAATGGATTGAGGATGGTATTTCAGGAGTAGACTACAGAGCTCTCTTCTGTGTGCAGAACAAAGAAATCAGAACACCGTTGAAAGAAGAGATTTTTCTCAGTGCCTTAGGACCCACAAATAACCTTGAGGACCAGAAAGTTCAGTTTGTCCTTCAGTTTTTCAGCTTTTTAATTGTTGAAAAATACAAAATGAAAATAAAAGTGGGTAAACATTGCCACCCAGTGTTCAATTTGAGGTACTGTATAGATTACACACCAGATATCAGGGATTTTTCTGTGTTTATCCTCTTGAGTTCAAGGTTAAGTCTTTAATTTAATCATTTATAACCTGAAAGGTCCTGTTCCCTATTTCTGAAATCCTACTCTAAGGCAAACAGTTGATTTGTCTATTTCAATCAAATATTCTTTTCAACATTTCAATAGCACTGTGTCTCAGATTATCAGGAACTTAATGTTCTATTCAGAATTTCCAGTTTTATATAGAGTAATGAAAGAATGTATGTATGCATATGCATCAGTGTACATTTCTCCTAAAATAATATGCTCTGTTGTTTCATCTAGAAACATAAATAATTACAAAGTTTTTTTTTTGCGGTACGCGGGCCTGTCACTGTTGTGGCCTCTCCCATTGCGGAGCACAGGCTCCAGACGCGCAGGCTCAGCGGCCATGGCTCATGGGCCCAGCCGCTCTGTGACATGTGGGATCTTCCCGGACAGGGGCACGAACCCGTGTCCTCTGTGTTGGCAGGCAGACTCTCAACCACTGCGCCACCAGGGAAGCCTTACAAAGTTTATTTTTAAGGACCATTATTCTAAGTTTCCATTGCTTAGTATGCATCTGTCCTGAAGAAAAAACACACATACTTACATACACACACACACATACACACACACACACACACACACACACACTCCTTCTCTCTCAATGGAAGTTTCAAACAAACTTAATTCATTTCAAATTCTGAAATATTAACCTCAGTTGCTGATCTCATAATAAATTCAGGCATGTAAAGAAATTATACCATAATTGCATTACTTATGAAAATTATTTAGTTTCTTTTGCCTGAAATAATATTCTAATTTTAAAGCTATGTTGCAAGTATCTATAAAAGATACAAGTGAAGCAGAGTTGGCAAAGAAACCATTGAATTTTGAAATATTTAGAAAGGAACATGGAGAAAGATATGAGAGAAAGCACATCCTTAGGAGAAAAAGACTGGTGTAAGGGGGAGGGGCCAAACTATTTCTGAAATTTAAAAATTGCCTAATTCCAAATAGAGATGCCCTTATTCATTTTTATCTTTTTAAAGCTTAATTAAATCTCAGTATAATTCAGCACCATACTCTTTTGTGCTCTACTTTTTAAGGAGTAGTTGAAAAAGGAAAAAAAAAAAAAAAACCTCCAACCTCATTTTATTTCTAGGTAGACACATTCATTTTATGAAGGTTTTTTTTAAAATAAATGCTCTTTTTGTAATACAAGACACCATAATAAGTTAAGAGAGAAAAACCTAAGGACTTAAACAGAGACAGTGCCTATTTATTGAACAAGATGAAAAAAGGAACAGTTGGAGTAAAGAGAACTCTGTGAGATTTATGAGGAAAACAAAGTTGAGTAGAAAGTAAACCAGGAAAAGAAAGTGTTAATAATGCTATTAAAAGAAGATCATTGACATCCATAATTTAGTCACTTAGAATGTATCAGTCAGAAAGAAGAGAACTCTTTTTCATTGTCCCTAGGGAAGAGGAAAAAAATTGGGATTATTTTGAACAGAGAACAGCCACTGTTAATCTTTAGCCAAACAAGTTTGGAAAATAAAAATACTCTTGTGCAGTACTCCTCTCAATAGTAGAGAGTTAACGTTTTAACAATGGCTGCTCTATCTTGCCTTTTTTGGCTCTTTCAGTCCAAATAAATGATACATTTTTGAGTTCTTAATAGAAAAAAAATAAGTCATGGTATTTTAATTTTCTCATATATTATATTATCTATTGGCTATAAATTAATATGCTTTAAAGCTATTGTCTTATCAAACTATAATTACCTCATATATGTGAAAGGTCAATTTTATATCATAACTTAAATAGAACTTTAGTCTTTTCATCAGTTAATTTCACTTCAGCTTGATATCTTCTCTAAAGAATGGAAGAAAAACTATTCATTTACATGATTTGAAAACATTTATGCAGAGGAGGCTAAAACTATCAATTCAAATAAAGTTTTCAAAATCATAAATTTCACTTAGATACACATTTTTTCTGCTACTTTAGGAAGAATTACCAACAATAACTGTTGAGGATATATTCTTACATAAGCACCCTTGAAATTAAAAAAAAAAACTGATTTGATTAATACCTCTTTAGAATCTTCCAAAATGAAAGTAGATATTGATTGCCTATGCTTTATCATTAAAATAAAAACCAATTCATAGTAATATAAATAAGCCTATATAACTGTTGGGATTTCCAAAAGTAAGACTCTCATACATTTATCAACTAAAACTTTGTATTCGCAAAGCAAATAAATAGAGAGGCATGCATAGATAAACATAAGGATTTTTATTTTATAATTATTTTTGTAGTTAAAAAAATTCAGGCTTGTGAGGAGACAACATTTTTCATGAACTCAAATGGCAAAGAACCAACAATTATAGAATTTCCTATTGAATTTCATCTCCAGAGCAATGCTCCCCACTTTTAACTTCTTACCTTTATTTCTCACTTTCTCATACCAGATATTGGGCTAGCAATTTTTATACTCCAAGCCTTCACCCTTGTGGGGAGGGGTTACTCACCCAAGAAGCCAACCTAAAAACGAGTAACCTAAAATAAAATTCCCCAAATGATTCCCACAGCCAAAAGAGTTCCAATTCCCACAAAGAAGGAAACCCTTCAGTTTATATGTGTCTTTTGGTTATTTACCCACCTTAATTCATCAGAGGTTGAAAATTAATTATAAATGACTGCTAGGGTTGCTCCGGGATTGAAGGTGAAGAGTGGGAAGATATTATGGTGCTGATATAGTAATTTTTTATAGTGTAGAAATTTACTTCTCCATCTTTTTATGGTGGATTCCAAACATTTTTTATTGAAGAATGTAAATTCATTTCACTCTCTACACTTGATGTTGAAAGAGTGAAAAGCCCTCAAAGATTGTTCATTTCTTTCCCACTTTTTCCTTCTTGCACATTAAAACAGAAGGTGGGAGGGCTTGACATATTTATGGTTGTATCTCAGAGAACACCTGATAAGAAACTCAAAAGAGGGGCTTCCCTGGTGGCGCAGTGTTGAGAGTCTGCCTGCCGATGCAGGGGACACGGGTTCGTGCCCCCGTCCAGGAAGATCTCACTTACGGCAGAACGGCTGGGCCCGTGAGCCATGGCCGCTGAGCCTGCGCGTCCGGAGCCTGTGCTCCGCAACGGGAGAGGCCACAACAGTGAGAGGCCCGCAAGAAACTCAGAAAAGAAAGTTAAAATGTACAAGAAGGTAATTTTTTAAATTTGGTCCATTGCTATTGTATTTTATAAAGTGTGAACCAATGAAATCAAAGTGAGAAGGATAAGCTTCATCTTCCTAAAACTTAACCTTTTGAACTTAAGGCTTACAAAACAAGGTTTAAATTATTTATTTTCCATTAGGATTGCTCAGCATTAAAAAATATCCAACATATGTCATCTAATATATCTAAACAACATCTTACTATTAAACTTATCACACAAACACAGATTTCCTTGTGGTGGGAAGAGAAGGACATAGTGCTTTAACCTTTAGATAGGTTTTTGCACTGGTTCATTTGTCTCCTTCCAGTTGTGGGTGCTCACTCCCCACGTGGTTTTGTAGAACATCATGGTTACTGAATGTAATACAAAGTTTTCAGAGTCTTTGACAAGATATTCAACCTTATAATGTTAGCTGGGGAGAGGAATTGCATACTCCTCTGCAGTAGAAACAGGAAAGCTTAACTTTATATTTTGTGAACGCTGATATGTTAGGCTCTGATGTGATTAATGCACAAGCTATCCCAACCCATCTTTGAAAATTTTCATATATTTATATTAGGCAAACCTAACATGTTGGTCTTTGATGTGACAAGTGTGTACCTGACTCTGGATACGTAGTTTACATGCATGCACATTGGGCAGCACATTTCTTTAAGATGTTGAGTTCTTCCCTGGACTTAAAGCAGCTCTTCTGTATGGGTAGTGATAAGGTGTTGTGGCCAGATACATACAAACACGCTACAGAGTGAATTTAGATTTAGCTTCACTGATCTGTGCTGAAAAGGTGAGAAGGCTACAAAGTAATTTGTTATATATATTTGAGTACTTGCTTAGCTCAGAATAGCATTCAATAAAGAATTTTCTGTAGAATACTAGATCTTTGGGATGCTTAGAGAGGTTATTTGAAACATAGTTCTCTGGTCAAGTGTACTTGGGAAAAACTAGGGTAAACAAAACTAAACAGTTTTCTTTACTGCACAATTGCTCAGAACCCTGAATTTGTGGGTTGTGACTCTCCATGTGTGGGACACAGTGGCTCCACTTCCTAAACTTCCTTAGTTCTGATACCATGGAAGTTTAATAAAGCTAGTGAAACATAAACAGAATCAACGAGAGAGAAAACACTGGAAAGGTTTTCCCTATGTTTTTTATTAGCACAGTGTTGTGGCATACTTACTGTAGTTTTCCTTTGTTTTGTGTTGGAGATCTATGAACTGACTGACAGGATAATTAAATTAAAAAAAAATAAAACTAAACTAGGAAAATATTTAAATAAGTATAAAGGAACATATGACCAGTGTTTCTAATATGCACTCTGATTCACCTTATTATTCATTGTTTTTCTTAAATAATGATTTGATAATATAATACATGTAAAAATATATGTATGAATATATGAGTAGGCTATTCAAGGACTGCATAGTGCAACTTCAAGTACATGTAGGGCTAGATGATGTACATTTTGTATTGTAAACTCTTTGCATCTGGCATAATGGAATAATTTTTAGTCATTTCTAAAACATTTGATTTTCTTTATTTTCCCATTGAATTATAAACACTGTATTCTAAGGATTTTAATGAAATGAAAGCACAGTAAAATCCTAATCCACAGTAATTCAACGCAAATCACAATTACTTTGACAATTGTTTCTATTACTGAAAATAATAGAAAGAGTCTACTCTTCACAAGCAGCCTTGTTCTAGCTTTTTAAGGCAAACACTGGGCCCCCTGGTGCCACAAGATAAAGGAAACACATTTCTGTTACTTCCAAGTGATAAGAACTTTGAGATCTCATACATAATAAACTCACTCAGTTCCAGTAGAAAGAAGATAAAAAGTAAAAAGCATTTATTTTAGAATTCACATCGTCAAATTCTAAAAAACAATTGTAGCACCACAGAGCACAGTAGATAATTCAATGCTTATTAACCATTAGGAAAAAGATTCACCAATGAGAGGGTTTCATTTAGTATTAAAGTTAATCTTGAAAAAGCACAGATGATTAAGATCAGCACCACACATACACAAACACACGTGAAATTCTAAATTCTGTAAGTCTAAAAGCTGAAGATCCTTCACACCTGGACAGTTTCAAGTACCTTGGGCCATGTAGTAATGGAAAAGAAGAAAAAAATAAAGAAGATTAAATAGAAAGATATGATAGTAGAATAAATGTATGGATCCTGGGGAGACATACTTTAAAAAGGTACATGTGATTTTCAGAAGTTAAGTGCAAATCCATATTGGTTAATATTTTTACTATTTTCTTTTCTGAACATTGCTATTTCTACAACTTAAACAAAAGGTTTATACTACATCAAATAACTAGATAAAATATTTTCAGATTATTTAAGAAATGCAGTGACTAAGTCTGTCAGAACTATAAATATCTTACAACTTTCTCTCATGTTCTTGTATACTTAAAAAATGTAGAATACATGAAATAATTTGTTTATTACTACAAACATAAATACTTAATAGTCTTCTAGGGGTATTTTCAGAATTTTATTTAAAAGTAAAACTGATACCAAAATATAGAAGAATATCATGGAGGATTTTTCTCACAGCTTTATCTTAGTCTAAAGAGCTCAATATTGAGCTTCTTAAATGATTAAAGTGAATTGCAGTTAGAAAGCATTTATATTAAAATACACAATTAGTTGAATTGCCAAAGGCAGAAATATGCTGAATGCATTACTCTCTACAAAGGTATTTCATTTGAAAAACTAACAATTATTAAGATATTTAATTTTTCTCTTACCTATTTCTGGCTATTACTTAAAGGCATTTTCATTTTGCAAAATCTATGAAAGCGATTGTTACATATTTTTCTTCAGTGACTACATGTTGCATTTCAGACTCTAGCTGGATGAATTAAACAATTTCTATTTTTTAATTTAATGCATAATGTTGCTCACCATTTAGAAAGTACTAGTCCATAGTATGTTTTGTTTTTATCATTTAAACAAATTTAATTTCCATGAATTTTGCTTTTAAAATACCTTCCTGAAATTATATCAGCATTAAATTTTAAGTAATAATAATGATGCTTTCCCAATCACATGAAATAATATAAGGAAAGCTTATAGTACCTACCATCTTGTAGGTACTGTAAGAAATTGATGCATGCATCTTCAACCAATAAGATTTTATAGTAAGAAATATAAATTGTAATCTTTCTAAAACACTTCTATCTAAGCCTTCTAGCTTAACCATTTTAACAAACAGCTGTACAACCTCCACAGAATAGATAGCATATTCAAGTGTGACTCATGAGGATTCATGGGGGTAATAGTGTTGTTATTTTACTTTCTAAATTTAGTGATGATATTTAAAATACAATGTCCTTGGTTGGGAGAGTTAATACAATGAGTAAAATTCATATTAATGTATGTAATACATTATTACATACATTGTAATATCTATTAATGAGAACATAAGGTAGGTTTGTGTGTCTGTCTGTGCTTCAAGCTGCATGCCTGTGAAGGGGATCCGCTGGTGAGTTGGAACCAGCTTGTGTTGATTGTGAAGCTGATTTTTAGCATTTCTTACCAACTTCATATTTGGTAGTTTGAAATTGACCATGCTCAGAGTATTTACACCATGGAAATGGGCAAATGATAAACTAAGGGATTTTTTTTTTTCTTTTTTCTATAGGGTCATTTTACCAGCACACCACTGATTTGGGGGTTGAAGAGTGGCAATAAGAACAATGAGGTAAAATCAGTATAGACAAAAATAATTGTGATTTTTGTCTCCTTCACTGTTTTATTCAGAGCCCTGTATTTATCTTATATTTCCATATACTGATTTTTTTAACAATAGAAATCAGTGATAGAAATCCTGTGTCTTAGTCATAAATTTATGCTGTCTTCTATCTAGCTTTGCCTGTGATATGAATTAAAGCAGATTTCATTTGCTAATTTTCCCCTTTCTGCTTTTAGGCTTATCTGCAAGTGAAAGAGAAGAATTAGCTAAAGAGTATGGAAGAATAGTATAAAATGCTTCACCAGAAGATATTTAAATCCCTCTACATCCTGTGGTTCCTAAGGGTAGCATGTCATCTTTCCTATAAATGGCTTACAAAGGGTCTGCCACAGATGGATGCTCAGTGAGTATTCATTAACTAATTGAATTCATTGTTAAGTTTTATGATCAATAGGGTCATTTTCTAAAGATATTGAACCTACAAAAAGTTTTAGCCACCATTGTCAATATGTCAAGTTTTCCAAACTGTTAATTTGAATTCTCGAATAGGTGCAGTATAAGTACATTTGGCATTGATGCATCCTTTAAAATAGAGAGGGGAAAAATCATGTTACCTCCATTTACCACTAGGAACAAACAAGTACACTTGTAGAAGAAATATGTTTTGTGTATTTAGGAGAGCATTCTTTCTGCTTATTCATTATAGCTATTGTTTATTGAGGAAGGTAGGAAAAAAACAGTGCAAGTCTAGAAGAGTAACAGCAAAGACATTGTAGAAGAAAGAAGAGGTCTTCTTCTTAGTGACAGCCCCATAAAAGGAAAGGAAAGTTTTAGCCACTATTGTGGATAAAGTGAATTTATAATTACCATAATATATAATTTCTTTTTATGAAATGATAATTTCTTAGTAATTCATTCTGGGAGAGCTTTTCCCCCAAAATACATAGTAGAAAATGGATCCTTGTGAAAAAGTGGCAGTTTATGATCAATCATCCAACGAATATTTTCTGAGTGATTTCTCTGTGTCAAATACTGTGCTGAGTACTGTGAATATGAAGATAAAATGAACACAATCTATGATGGAAATGTATGGTTTTGACTTATTTGAACCTCAGAGTTTAGTGAGAATCGATAGGCATGTAAAGAAAAAAAATTTACTGCAGTGCGTAAAGTCCTAGAGAAGATATATCTATATCTACATCTATATCTATATATAGAGAGAGAGACATGGAATGTGTTCAGAGAGGCAACATTTGAGTCAAGTCTTGAAGGATGAATAGGAATTGACCAGCATGTGAAAATGGAAAGAGCAGTCCAGGTAGATAGAGTGACATGGAGCAAGTAATGGCAGTGTAAAGGTACATGCCATGTGTGCAGAGGACAAAGAAAGTTGAATGAAGTGCACAAGGGAAGAGGTAAGGTGGAGTTGAGGAGTATTTTTGATACAGACTGCTCAGGGTTTTGTAGGTCCTACTTTAGAAATTTATTCTATAAGCAGTGGAGCACCTTCACAGGTTTTGAAGTGGGGAGATGTGGTGGTATAGATGGACATGATTTGTGTTTTTAACAACCATGACTTAACAGTTCAAGTAAGTAAAGAAGAGGAATAGGGACAGACCAAAGTGACATTTATCAGATAGACATAAGAGACTCTACTATCAATTGTTTAGAGATTGAAGAACTGAAGTTTTCAAGAATATATGGGTATTTGAGTGACTGGTAGAATGTGGTACAACTGAACCCAAAAGGGGCAGATGAAGATGAGCAGGTTTACTTTAAAAAAACAGATAGCAATATATCACAAGGTTTATGAGTATGCATAAAGTAATAAGACTTATTGGGTTGGTGTTGAGCACCCATTACTTATATGACATTATAATTTAATTATCTCAGTGAATTTTGTCACTTTAAACTCTGAAGCCTATCAGTTTCCTCACATGTCTCACATAAAAGGTATGGATAATAATAATCCCTATTCCAGTAGAGTGTTAAAGACTAGGCAGTAGGTATTAAATTAAATTTAAGACTACGATTTAAGCTTTTTAGGTAGTTTTTCTACCAAATAATATAAAAATTCTGTAAAAATTGTTCTTCAAAATGTTATTCAACCTTAGTAGTTTAGAAAAAGCACTTTTAATATTCCAGTTAAGTTTCAACTTTTACAGATATCTTAACCTAAATTTAATAATAGATTCATGTAAGAATCATAATTTTGTGCTTTATTATTAGTACTATTCAGCTCCTACACTAAAATCTTGTTTTCTAACTATGACTTTACTTCATTTCTTGGAGCAGTGTCACCTCAATTAAGAGCAGTCTTGGTAATTATGGTTTCATCAACAATAACATGGTGTTATGTATATGGCTTAGTCATTTCCTGTTACTGGCTGCTGAATCATAAGAAATATATTTCAACTTCAGGTTAATCATAATCATAGAACCCTATTGCCTAATTTTACCTAGAAATTTATTCTTATATTTCCTTTCTTTAGTATACACATGACTCAAATTGCAGTCTGTCTCTCTACCTCTCTGAAACTTTTTAATAAAAGCAGGGCTATACTATCAAATATTTCTTTTGTAAATTTCAAGTGAAGTAAATCTGTGTACCTTTAGTGATACACATAAAGAAAGTCAGAAAAAGAGATAAGGGGGAAAACAAATGTGAAAGTTCTGCTTTATAAAAGTATGCCAATAAATAAATGATGGAATTATAAAACCATGACTGTACAACTCCCAGTATAGCATTTGATTTAGAAAAATATCATTAATGTATGAGAAAACCATTTATTAAAAGGTCACTGACTTAAAGTATCATCCAATAGATTCAGTTTTAAATGTAAAGAAGAAAGTTACTTTTAAAATAGAGAAATATGGCAGACGTAACTTTAACAAAGGGTCCATATTATCATGAATAATGGTAAAAACTGGTAGTATGTACTTCCTGATGTGATATTATGGGACATATACAACACTAATAATGAAGTATTCTTGCTGATATTTTTAACTTGAATCTAATTTAATAAACAACTGTATAAATATACAATTTGAGTTATGACACAAGATAACTGGTTTTAACCTTTCAAGAATATTTATGACATGGCAAACCAGGGGAGACCTAAACCCCAGGTCCTGAGAACTTTGCTCAATAAAACTGGCTTTCCCCTGACAAAGAAAAAAAAAAAGAAGAGAAAAAAGGAAAAACAATATGAGGCAGAGACTGTTTTAGATTAAAAGGGACAAAGCGGTATAATTCTTTAGTTCTACTTAACACAGGGACAGGGAATTACGTTGTTGTCATCTCTCAAAAGTTATTGATAGTGTTTAAGCTCTTCATGAGCATTTAATTTATTGTTTTATCTCTTAACTTTCATATATGTAACATTTATTCTTCATTACTCTTACTTAGAAAGCAGTTTAACCTTTCAAGGTCTGCATAATTTAATATACCATTTAGATTCTCATAGTTAATAAATTTATATCAATGTCTCTTTGGCACTTTTCTAAGTACTTTATATGTATATTATATAATCTCACTTAATCTTCAAAATGATTTTATATATTAGAGACTATTAATTTTCATATTACAGAGGAGTAAATTGTTTCACAGAGAGGTTTAGTAATCTGCTTCAAGTCATATAGCTTAGTAATGAATCTAATAGTTTGACTCCAGAGACCCCCTTCTTAATCACTAAGCTACTAATTACATTTAACATTAAATCTAACTTTTAAAATTGGCTCTAGTGTCCCTTCCCTATCTCCACCCCACCCCCAATATATCTCTAAGAAGGAATCCTGGCATATGTCAAAGCCAAGGATACAACAGTGTCATGTTACAGGGTTTGAACATTGAGGGGAAGGAGTGTTAAACTTTCTGCAACCAAGCAATTTCTATTCCTGTCCCTTATTTTTCTTTCCTTTCAGTTTTCCATACTTTCTTCGCTATTCATCAACATTTTTCCACAGATAAGTGTATTTGCCAGTCACTCCCCCTAGGTATTTGCATATTTGAGCAAGATACATTTGATCCCTGACCCACAGAGTTTACAGAGTTTGTTAGTTACATAGAAATATAAGGACTAACAATTTGGGTACTCCTATGTGGCTACAATAAGAAAAGTATAGTAAGCCTATAGCAGAATTCCCTAACATAGAGTAAAAATTTCTAAAAGATACTAACATCCATGATGAGAGCTGAGTGAAAGATGAACAAAGAGGAATACTCCAGCAGATAAGCAGCATTTATAGAGTCTAGAGTAAAACATGATGACCAAAAAAAAAAAAAAAAACTCACAAAAAACTGATGACAAAATATTCAGCTAAAAGAAGACATTGAGAATGGATCAGATGGGGACAAAAGAGGAAGTGCTAGGACTCTGTAGGAGGTTGCTGAATATTGTAAAGAGAGAGTGTAATGGCCTGGATAAGAGGAATGTTAGTAGGGGTAATAAGAATTGAGCAGACTATAGATATTTAGAAGGTAGACTATGTGGGATTTGATCTTGATCAGATATAGGAGGTGGTAGACCGAGGGAGTTTCTGAGGAAAGGACATTATTCAGTCTTGTCTCTCTGGACCTACATATTAAGCCACTATGAAATCTTGCTTGGTCCAAGGCAAGTTTAGCATGACATGGGTTTTACACTGGGAATTGAAATTGAGACTTAGGCTAACAAATGATGTGCATTTTCCTGTTTTGTTTTGTTTTTTCATATTCCACTTTTCTCTACGGATCCTAGAACAGTGACAGATGACTGTTCAAATGATTCAGAGATTCAGAGTCCTGAGCAATCCTTCTTTTCTTTGAAATAAATAAAACAAATCAAAACCAGAGTCCTGAGCTATCCTTCTTCTTTTCTTCAAAAGAAACAAAAATAAATAAATAAATAAATAACCAAAAAACATAATTTTAAAATCCATAAACTCTTAGAAGAGAGTGAATGAATGACTAATTACAATTATTCACTTCTGAGAGCTGTAATAATACCCTTGAAATAAAATAAATACTGTGAAAAGAAAAGAATAATTAATTTGAAATATTGTTACACTGTTACAGAATTTTGTGTTTTTAAATAAAGCACTACTTCTCTGAATAATGCATCTTTAATGGTAGCCTTTCAGTTGGCCTGGGAAAGATTAAGTGTGTATATTTGTGAAGAGGGAAATCTTATTGCCCAATCCACATGAAAGGTACCAGTGCCAGCCATGCTGGTGGATGCAAAAGGCATAGAGCTGACTTGGTGCTTTAGTTTCTTGTTCTTAAGTGTAAACTCTTCTGAGATAAAAAGGTTTGCAAAGAAACCCAACATAAGACACTTGCAAAAAGCCCATCTTTTTTTGGAGTAAGGGAAGTGTTACAGAGAATATAATTTCTATGTTTCTAAGTTTAGACAGTATTTTAGATATATTTTTTCAAAAAAGAACATTTATTATAATCCCTAACATTAGACGTATGCATATAAACTCAAGTTACCATGAATTGTAGTTTTGAACTTTTGCCCTATTGTAACTATAATATGTATTAAAATCATAATGTGTTATATATATTATTGATCATATATGAATATTATAACTATAATATATTATATACCTAGAATAGAACAGACTAGTACACTTGACATGGATGAAATGGGCTGATGGTAATCAGATAACTGATAGAAAGGGTCTTGATACTATTTATCCACATAATATTAAACTGTCATCTCAAATCTCTGAATAGGCTAGAAGTTAAAAGGTCAGAATAAATTTTTAACCCCACCTTCTTAAAAGAAGGAAAAAGACAAATTTCTCAGTTTTCAATAAAGATGTTTTAGGCTTTCCCCTAGATCTTTTTATTTCAATAACTAGTATGGCATTTTTCATTATTGTTTCCAAGCTAAAAACAAAAATCATGAAAATATTATCTCAACAGAAAATGTTCTTGCAGCTTTTGGTGTTCATTCTGTTCTGTTTTGTTTTTAATACTGTAATCCCTGGGGTTACATAGCCAAACCCATTGTTTCATTTTCTGGTGCTATAATGACAGAGTAAAAAGACTACAATCCACTCTCAACAGCAAATTTTTAAAATGTATTAAAGTTCCAAAGGGAAAAGTATACACTGAGAATTATAAGTTCTACTAGGTGGTGTCTCACTTGTAGGGCAACGTTTATGTGCATGACCACATCGTATTATTCCTCACAAGACACTGTGGATTGCTTTAGAGTCAGCAGTGACTCAACCACAAAACTAGCACGAGGGAAGCATTAATGTTACTTTTTAGAGCTGCCTTTCCAGATTTTAAAATTTGAGCTTCAAAAGTGGCATACATTTTCACCACTCAGATCTAAAATAGAAAAAACATATATTGATATATTGTTTGAAATATTTAATTAACTTCATAAGACTAAACTTTTATAAGTTTCCCTGGAAGGAATACAACACAGATGATTTAGAATTTAGGTAAACATTAAAGTATTTTTATTTGTTTGCATCTCTTTTTTTTTTTCTTTTTGGTCTCCTCCCCTTCCCTCTCCCTCTCTCTCTAAATGTTCCCTTGAGCTAAGTCTTCCACGTTAGAGAGGCTGAGTCTCCACAAGGGATGTAAAGCATGGCATTTTGAGAAAGGCTGTCTTTCTGGGTCCCATGGCCACTGACAGCATGATGAAAAGTTAATAGGCCAAATGCACTTGCCATTTACAGGTGTATGAACATTAATAGTGAATTATTTTCACAGTTGTCACTTGGTGCTCCAAGATACGCCCATTGTCACAACCTGTTTGTTTAGAAAGTTTAACCTCTTCAGAGTCAGAGCTTGAAATTTTGGTCAGTAGAGAGCAAGATTTTTAAATAACAAGGATTTAACAACTGAAACTTGAGAGATATTTCCATAAAGCAGAGACAGAATACACAAAAAAATAGGACTGATCTACAAGAATCCTGGAGAAGTTTAGTGGACTGACTGACTTGACACAGCTTATGTATTACCCCCAAAGATCAGTCCCTGTTGGTGTACACTGATGTTATCAAACTTGCCTCATCATGGAGATCAGTTGGGTGGCTTGGCTTAAAAATACAGGTCTCAGGGCCTCCTGGAGAATCTAATTCAGGAAACTCAATTATTAACAAGAGTCCCAGGTGATTCTATTGATGCAGCAAGTGTGAGTCATACCGATTAGTCAATGCCTGCCATCGGCAGTACACTTCTCTCTACCTGGAACTTATTCCAGTACACCATGCCAAGTTCACTTCCTGAAATTCCTGACAGGCTTTAGAAAGGATTCTTCTCCCTGCTTATACCATAACACTGACACCTCCACTTATACACGCATGTAAGTTTTCCCTACTCTAGTGCAGTCTGCACAGTGCAAGCCCTGAAAATCTGTTTCTATAACCTAAGAAATGGCTCTCTGCTGTCCCAATTTTCACATGCCCATTCTTTCCTTTCATATAAAATACCACTTGCAGTAGGTTTTATTTGTTTAAGGCTGTTTATTTTTTGTGCAGTAGTCAAATAGCATCGGCTTCTTGAAAACAAACACACATAATATTTTTCCAGGGCGACTCTTCTCTAAATGATGGTGCCAAGGTCCCACCTCCCATCTTGTGTTTTCTCCAATTCAGCCTTTGGTTTCCAGCTTCATGAACAGGGAACACAGCAGGAGCTGTGGATCTCTAAGGATATTTTAGGACTACATATTCCCTTAGAAGACCTAGTCATATGCCCCTAACAAGCTGGAGAACTGTTCTTACTGTTACTATGTATCCAGCAAGAGGAATGGGGAACACTGAAGATGCTGCCAGCCTGTTCCACTGCTCTATTCATGTTGATTGATAAAGTTTCTCTCTTCCAGGCTCACCTGGAAAAATTAGTGTAGACTAATTTTAAATTCCTGAATATACTCTTAATGTATTTAATTTTTGGATCTTAGTTTAAATAAATAAAATGGTAAAGATATCAGTCATATTAAGGGCTCAGAAAGGAAGATAGTTAAAACATCAGATATTGGGTGCTTCTTTTTTTATATATGAAAGCTTTGAAGATGCATATTTTATTTTGTTTTTTGTCTTCAACCTTTAACTCAGTGTAACTGTTTAAGCAAATAATATTGAGTTTTAATCCTCTGAATACAAGGAGAGATTACTTTTTTCCTTCACACAGAAAAAAAAAAAGACCGAACCCCCCAGCACACACTGGCATCATTGTCAAAATACAAATTACACTCAGGAGGAAGGTTGCATGCACACAACAGTAATTATATTTGTTTTTCCCTTTAGACCTTTAGAAATACAAAATGGCTTTTATTTTCCTTTTCCAAAACCTTGTTCCAGAGTCATTTATCCATATGATAATGTTCAAGGAGGCTATTTAATTCTTGGATTCTTCATTCAGATGGAATACATTATAGATCTTCAAAAAATCGGGCTTCCCTGGTGGCGCAGTGGTTGAGAGTCTGCCTGCCGATGCAGGGGACACGGGTTCATGCCCCCATCTGGGAAGATCCCACATGCCACAGAGTAGCTAGGCCCATGAGCCATGGCCGCTGAGCCTGTGCATCTGGAGCCTGTGCTCCGCAATGGGAGAGGCCACAGCACTGAGAGGCCCTCGTACTGAAAAAAAAAAAAAAAATTAAAAAAAAATAATATATAGTGAAAGTTGAGGGAGACCTTCAAGATGGTGGAAGAGTAAGACATGGAGATCAACTTTCTCCCCATAAATACATCAGAAATACAGCTACATGTGGAACAACTCCTACAGAACACCTACTGAACGCTGGCAGAAAACCTCAGACTTCCCAAAAGGCAAGAAACTCTCCACATAACTGGGTAGGGCAAAAGAAAAAAGAAAAAACAGAAACAAAAGAATAGGGATGGGACCTGCACCTCGGGGAGGGAGCTGTGAAGGAGGAATAGCTTCCACACACTAGGAAGCCCCTTCACTGGTGGAGATGGGGGGTCACAGGGTGGGGGAATCTTCAGAGCCATGAAGGAGAGCGCAGCAATAGGGGTGCAGAGGGCAAAGTGGAGAGATTGCCTCACAGAGGATTGCTGCCAACCAGCACTCACCAGCCTGAGAGGCTTGTCTGCTCACCTGTCAGGAAGCTTGTCTGCTCACCCACCTCGGTGAGTGGTGGCTGGGATCTGAGTCTCTGGCTTGGAGATCGGATCCCAGGGAGAGGACTCGGGTTGGCTGTGTGAACACAGCCTGAAGGGGGCTAGTGTACCACAGCTAGCCGGGAGGGAGTCGGGAAAAAGTCTGAACCTGCCTAGGAGGCAAGAGAATATTATTTTGGTGTGTGTGAGGAGAGGGCATTCAGAGCACTGCCTAAACAAGCTCCAGAGATGGGCAAGAGTCACAGCTATCAGCACGGACCCCAGAGACAGGCATGAAACGCTAAGGCTGCTGCTGCAGCCACCAAGAAGCCTGAGTGCAAGCACAGGTCACTATCCACGCCTCCTATCCTGGGAGCATGTGCAGCCCATCACTACCTGGGTCCTGTGATCCAAGGACAGCTTCCCTGGCAGAACACCTGGTGACCCTCAGGCTGTTGTGACATCATGCCGGCCTCTGCCACCGCAGGCTCAGCCCGCATTCTGTACTCCTTCCTCTCCCCGGACTGAGTGAGCCAGAGAACCCTAACAGCTGCTCCTTTAACCCCATCCTGTCTGGGCAGGAATAGACACCCTCAGGTGACCTACACACAGAGGCAGAGCCAATCCAAAATTGAACCCCAGGAGCTGTGCGAAAAAAGAAGAGAAAGGGAAATTTCTCCTAGCAGCCTCAGGAGCAGCGGATTAAATCTCCACAATCAACTTGATGTACCCTGCATCTATGGAATACGTGAATAGACAATGAATCATCCCAAAATTGAGGTAGTTGACTTTGGGAGCAACTGTAGACTTAGGGTTTGCTGCATATGACTAACTGGTTTCTGGTTTTATGTTTATCTTAGTTTAGTATTTAGAGTTTATTATCATTGGTAGATTTGTTTATTGATTTGGGTGTTCTCTTCCTTTTTTTTTAATATAGATATACATATTTTTTTTCCTTTTTCTCTTTTTGTGAGTGTTTATGGGCATGCTTCTTTGTGTGCTTTTGTCTGTATAGCTTTATTTTTACCATATGTCTTAGGGTTCTCTCTGTCCGTTTTTTTTTTTTCTTTTCTTTTTTAGTATAGTTTTTAGTGCTTGTTATCATTGGTGGATTTGATCTTTGGTTTGGTTTCTATCTTCTTTCTTTCTTCTTGCTTTCTTTATTATTACTTTTTAATTTTTAATAATTTCTTATTTTAATAACTTTATTTCTTTTTATTTTCTTTCTTTTTTTATTGCTCCTTTTTCTTCTGAGCCGTGTGGCTGACAAGTTCTTGGTGCTCCAGGCAGGTGTCATGCCTGTGTCTCTGAGGTGGGAGAACAGAGTTCAGGGCAGTAGTTCACCAGAGACCTCCGGCTCCACATAATATCAAACTGCAGAAGCTCTCCCAGAGATCTCGATCTCAACACTATGACCCAGCCCCACTCAACAACCAGGAATATAGAGTGCTGGACACCCAATACCAAGCAACTAGCAAGACAGGAGCACAACCCCACCCATTAGCACAGAGGCTGCCTAAAATCATAATAAGGCCACAGACGCCCCAAAACACACCACCAGACACAGTCCTGACCATCAGAAAGACAAGATCCAGCCTCACCCACCAGAATACTAGTCCCCTCCACCAGGAAGCCTACACAACCCACTGAACCAACCTTAGCCACTGGAGACAGACACCAAAAACAATGGGAACCTGCAGCCTGTGAAAAGGAGACCCCAGACACAGTAAGTTAAGCAAAACGAGAAGGCAGAGAAACACACAGCAGATGAAGGACCAAGGTAAAAACCCACCAGACCAAACAAATGAAGAGAAATAGGTAGACTACCTGAAAAAGAATTCAGAGTAATGACACTAAAGATGATCCAAAATCTTGGAAATAGAATGGAGAAAATACAAGAAATGTTTAACAAGGACCTAGAAGAACTAAAAAGCAAACAAACAATGAGCAACAACAAAATAATTGAAATAAAATATTCTCTAGAAGGAATCAAGAGCAGAATAACTGAGGCAGAACAATGGATAAGTGACCTGGAAGATAAAGTAGTGGAAATAACTACTGCAGAGCAGAATAAAGAAAAAAATAATTAAAAGAATTGAGGACAGTCTTAGAGACCTCTGGGACAACATTAAACACACCAACATTCAAATTATAAGTGTCCCAGAAGAAGAAGAGAAAAAGAAAGGGACTGTAAAAATATTTGAAGAGATTACAATTGAAAACTTCACTAATATGGGAAAAGAAGTAGTCAATCAAGTCCAGGAAGTGCAGAGAGTCCTATACAGGATAAATACCAGGAGAAAAACACCAAGAAGCATACTAAACAAACTATCAAAAATTAAATACAAAGAAAAAATAATAAAAGCTGTAAGGAAAAACAACAAATAACATACAAGAGAATCCCCATAAGGTTAACAGCTGATCTTTCAGCAGAAACTCTGCAAGCCAGAAGGGAGAGGAAGGACATATTTAAAGTGATGAAGGAGAAAAACCTACAACCAAGATTACTCTACCCAGCAAGGATCTCATTCAGATTTGATGGAGAAATTAAAACCTTTACAGACAAGCAAAAGCTAAGAGAATTCAGTACCACCAAACCAGCTTTACGACAAATGCTAAAGGAACTTCTCTAGACAGGAAACACAAGATAAAAAAAGACCTACAATAATAAACTCAAAACAATTAAAGAAAACGGTAATAGGAACATACATATGAATAACTACCTTATATGTAAATGGATTAAATGCTCCAACTAAAAGACATAGACTGGCTGAATGGATACAAATATAAGACTTGTATATATGCTGTCTACAAGATACCCACTTCACACCTAGGACACATACAGACTGAAAGTGAGAGAATGGAAAAAGATATTCATTGCAAATGGAAATCAAAAGAAAGCTGGAGTAGCAATTCCCATATCAGAAAACATAGACTTTAAAATAAAGACTATTACAAGAGAAAAAGAAAGACACTACATAATGATCAAGGGATTAATCCAAGAAGAAGATATAACAATTGTAAATATCTATGCACCCAACATAGGAGCACCCCAGTACACAAGGAATATGTAAACAGCCATAAAAGGTGAAATCGACAGTAACACAATAATAGTAGGGGACATTGACACCTCACATACACCAATGGACAGATCTTCCAAAATGAAAATAAATAAGCAAACACAAGCTTTAAATGATACATTAAACAAGATGGACTTGATTGATATTTATAGGACATTACATCCAAAAGAAACAGAATACACTTTCTTCTCAAGTGCTCATGGAACATTCTCCAGGGTAGATCATATCCTGGGTCACAAATCAAGCCTTGGTAAATTTAAGAAAATTGAAATCATATCAAGTATCTTTTCTGACCACAATGCTATGAGACTAGATGTCAATTACAGGAAAAAAGCTGTAAAATATACAAACACATGGAGGCTAAACAATACACTCCTCAATAACCAAGAAATCACTGAAGAAATCAAAGAAGAAATAAAAAAATATGTAGAAACAAATGACAGTGAAAACACGATGACCCAAAACCTATAGGATGCAGCCATAGCAGTTCTAAGAGGGAAATTTATAAATTTAAATCTCCCAACAAACAAAAGCCCAGGACCAGATGGCTTCACATGTGAATTCTATCAAACATTTAGGGAAGAGTTAGCACCTATCGTTCTCAAACACTTCCAACATATAACAGAGGGAGGAACATGCCCAAGCTCATTCTATGAGGCCACCATCACCCTGATACCAAAACCAGACAAAGATGTCACAAAGAAAGAAAACTACAGGCCAATATCACTGATGAACACACATGCAAAAATCCTCAACAGAATACTAGCAACAGAATCCAACAGCATATTAAAAGGATCATACACCATGATCAAGTGGGGTTTATCCCAGGAATGCAAGGATTCTTCAATATGTGCAAATCAGTGTGGTACACCATATTAACAAGTTGAAGGATTAAAAACCATATGATCATCTCAACAGATGTAGAAAAATCTTTTGACAAAATTCAGCACCATTTATGATATATACCCTCCAGAAAGTAGGCATAGAGGGAACTTACCTCAACATAATAAAGGCCATATATGACAAACCCACAGCCAACATTTTTCTCAATGGTGAAAAACTGAAACCATTTCCTCTAAGAGAAGGAACAAGACAAGATTGTCCACTCTCATCACTATAATTCAACATAGTTTTGGAAGTTTTATCCACAGTAATCAGAGAAGAAAAAGAAATAAAAGGAATCCAAAACGGAAAAAAAGAAGTAAAGCTGTCACTGTTTGCAAATGACATGATACTATACATAGAGAATCCTAAAGATGCTACCAGAAAACTACGAGAGCTAATCAGTGAATTTGGTAAAGTAGAAGGGTACAATATTAATGCACAGAAATCTCTTGCATTCATATACACTAATGATGAAAATTCTGAAAGAGAAATTAAGGAAACTTAAGGAAATTAAGGAAATCAAGAAAACACTCCCATTTACCATTGCAACAAAAAGAATAAAATGCTTAGGAATAAACCTACCTAAGGAGACAAAATACCTTTATACAGAAAACTATAAGACACTCACAGGAGTCAGATTGGCCATCACCAAAAAACCTACAAACAACAAATGCTGGAGAGACTGTGGAGAAAAGGGAACCGTCTTGCACTGTTGGTGAGAATGTAAATTGATATAGCCACTATGGTGAACAGTATGGAGGTTTCTTAAATAACTAAAAATAGAACTACCATATGACCCACCAATCCCACTACTGGGCATATATTCTGAGAAAACCATAATTCAAAAAGAGTCATGTACCACAACGTTCATTGCAGCTCTATTTACAATAGCCAGGACATGGAAGCAACCTAAGTGTCCATTGACAGATGAATGGATAAAAAAGATTTTGCACATATATGTGATGGAATATTACTCAGCCATAAAAAATAAATGAAATTGAGTTATTTGTAGTGAGGTGGATTGGTCTAGAGACTGTCATACAGGGTGAAGTAAGTCAGAAAGAGAAAAATAAATACCGTATGCTGACACATATATATGGAATCTAAAATAATAATAATAATGGTTCTGAAGAACCTAGGGACAGGACAGGAATAAAGACACAGACATAGAGAATGGACTTGAGGACATTGGGAGGGGGAATGGCAAGCTGGGATGAAGTGAGAGATTGACATGGAATTATATATCCACCAAGTGTAAAATAGATAGCTTGGGGGGAGCAGCCACATAGCACAGGGAGATCAGCTCGGTGCTTTGTGACCACCTAGAGGGGTGGGATAGGGAGTATTGGAGGGAGACGCAAGAGGGAGGAGATATGGGGATATATGTATATGTATAGCTGATTCACTTTTTGTAAAGCAGAAACTAACACACCATTGCAAAACAGTTATACTCTAATAAAGGTGTTAAAAAATAAAATAAAGTCCCTCAGTCTAAAAAAAATTTTTTAAATAGTGAAAGTTTATGTCTTTTCTCGGTAAACAAATGGAGTCACATATAAAAAAATATTTAAATGGAGTTTCACAAGGTTCAAGGCAATTTGAGGACAGTCCATAACCCACGTATCTAAACTCAATAATTTTTGATTTAGGATGGGAAACTAAACAAGAATAATAACTTTAAATCTTAGTACAATGCATGAAAACAAAAGGAAGAAAATTGCGGAAGTAACCTGTAATCAAAATGTTCAAGCAGTGTTAGCATACATCTCTTGTTTTCAATTAGATCCATTTCTCTGCTCCCATAAATAATTGGGAGTATTCTTCCCACATACAGTCCTTAAAGAAAATAAATCATTGCTCCTTGGCTTCCAGACATATGCTGTATTTTATATCCAAATTTCTGTCCTGTAGTTGTCTGCCTTTCCAAATTTTGTGCTTATTTCTACAAATCCTTTTAACAGAAAAAAAAAAAGTTACAATATTTTGTTTGTTTGTTTTGCTACAGGTTCCCTGATTGAACAATTTTAACAGCCATTTCTTCAGTCAACTTTAACTTTCATCAGTTTTGACATTCTGACTGCCCTGTTCTTGGGAAAGTTGATTACTTCATGCTCTTTGACCTAGAAGTGATAATCTTGCTATATTTTTATACATCCATATCCCAGATTTTCTAAATTTTTCTTGGTGCTCTTTATTGTTTTGAACATTTCAGTAAAAACTAGATTGGAAAAAAATTAGCCTTCTTCAAAACACATTAATGAACCATACATTAGGATGATTTCTGTATACGGCAAAAATTGGGAACAGAATACGAGAATAATTTCAGGTATCCATCTTATTGTAGTAAAACATACATTTGTTTATGAAAGTAGTGTGTATGTACATATGTGTACATGTGTGTGTGTATAAGTATATATTTCCCATTGTTGCCATAACAAATTATCACAAACTTATAGAATTAAAAAAACACAAATTTATTAACTGTAGTTCTGTAGGTCTAACTTGAGGCTAAAATCAAGCTGTGGGAAGAGCCATGTTCCTTTGGAGCCCCTATGGGAGAATCCTCTTTCTTGCCTTTTTCCAACCTCTAGAAGCTGTGTGTAGTCTCCTTCCTTCATCTGTAAAGGAAGCAGAGTTGCAGATCTCTGACCCTTCAGTATTACATCTTATTCTGACCACAACTGGGAAATGTTCTCCCGTTTTTAAGGATCCATAAGATTAGGTTGGGCTCACTTCGATACTCCTGGATAACCTCCCCATCTCTGGTCCTTAACCTTAATCACAACTGCTAAATTCTTTTTGTCATGTAACATACTCACAGTTTTGTGTGATAATATGTCGACACTTTAGTGTTCATTAATCTACTTACCATATTATAATATTTTGTGATATATGATATACCATATCATATATATAATGTTCATATTATATTTTTTATTTTGAAGCATGTCATACATACAAAAGTATATATATAGCTTATATGGTAATCATTAAATGGAAACACATTTACCCACTACCTACACTTAAAAAAGGATTAAAAAAAGAATATTTCTGATAGCTTTGAAGCCTCCCCTCCCTGATTTGCTCCCCTTCCATATACATACCCCCTCCTCCTTCCCTACCTCTCCTTCTAGAGAATTTTATGCTGGATTTTGTGTTAATTGCTCTGGTAGACATTAATACTGCTCATCAATCCCTTGTGTACTTTTTCTACCTGGACCTTTGAGAGGGAAAATTTTCCATTCCCTTTCCCTATCCAACAGGTAGGCAAGGCTATGTACTACTAAAAACTGAGATATGACTGGCAGTGAAATTTCTTACTTCTCCGTGAAGCCATGTTAAATTCTGTGTAGTACTCACTCAATTCTCTTTTGTCTTCTGCTAAGAAAAACTGGTAGGGCACAAGATAAAACAACCTGGATTTGTATTTCACCATATAGATGATGCCCTCATTTGCATTGAACTTTGCATTAGCAAAAAATGGGCTTAAATTCTGTAAAGTTGCTGTGATTTTTTTGCAAGCAAATACCTAAATTATTTGATTAATATAATTATTCCTTAATTTTCTTTAGAGTTCTCTCAACTCTGAAAAAATTCCTAAACAATAGGTTATTTAGTTTCCATGTTTCTCAAATTAATACAAATGACATAAAATTGTATTTCTTTGGTTTACATCTTTTACTCATTTTTTGGATATTTTTCCATGTAAATGTGTGCAGCTTTTTCATTAATTTTCACCTATGTATAATATTTCATCATATTAATATACCACATTTTAAAATTTCCATTGCATTTAATGGACATTTGTGTTATAGTAAAAGTTTTGCTGGTATGAATGGCTTTGCATAAGTATTCTTATAAATATCTCCTGGTGCATATGTAACATAATTTCTTTAGAGTATATAGATAAAAAGGAATATACAGATAAAAAGGAATATATGATAAAAAGGAATGGTAGGGTATAAAAGATACATTTAAATTTTTTTTTAACTTCATCTAATTTGTAGTTTCCCCAGTTTTAGTGAGAGTTGCCATTCCTATACATCCATAACAATATTTTGTACTGAGAAAATTTTGAATTGTTCCTAGTTTGGTAGATCTGATATTGTTTGTTATGGACATTCTAATGTACATTTCATAACTAGTAAAGAGGTTGAATATCCTTTCAAATGTTATGGACCACTTGGGATGATTCTTTCTGTTAATTCCTGTCTTTTAACCATTTTCCAAATAGCTTGTTTGTTTCTTATTGATTTATTAGAGTTCTTTATAGATTTTAAATAAAAATCCTTTGTCAATTACATATGTTATAATTTGTTCCATTTTATGGCAGTTTTTATGTCATTAATATGCCTTTTAACTTACAGAATTTATTAATTTTAATGTATGAAACGATTGGCCTGCTTCAATATACATAGCAATTTTTTGTCTTGTCACAAAAATTGTTTCCCATGTCAAGGTCATAAGGATATTATTTCATATTTTCTCTGAAAACATTGTCTTTAATCCATCTATAGTGCATTTTCAGATGTTGTATAATGTAGAGATCCAGTTTCACTTTTTCTCTTTCTTCATACCCAAATGCCCTAGCACTACATATTGAATAGTTTCTATACATGTGTAGATCTCTTTCTGGTCTCTCTATTCCATTGGCATGTCTTCCTGCACTATACCACATCAACTTAATTTCTCAATTAACCTTTTTAGGAATGTCTTGCTTTGGCCTATTTGTGGCTTTTAGCTCTTACCTATAAATTTTAGAACCATCTCATTGAATTCCACGTTAAACCCTATATCTGACATTCATGGCTGGCTTTCAGAAATTACCTATGTGCAATCCACTGAATACTTCTCCTGTGGTGAATACAGTCACATGACAATGCCAACTAGACAGAAGTCTAATTGCTGTATCTAGAAATAAGAGGAAATAATTTATATGAACAGCTAGCCAATTTATACCACAATCTTCTCTTCTTGATACCAATTCTTTATTTTAACATTTTCCTGTACATAAAACAACATGCTCATCATTTCCCCAAGGAGACTTTTTAAGGTTCCCTCTACTTATTGCATTCAGCTTAATCTCAGGCGCTCCATCTGATGAAGTCCTCTCTGTTACAACCTGACTTGCTTCCCTTACTCTTGAAACACATGAACTAAAAAGACAAGGTTTCTACTGCCTCTTGACCAATTAACAATGGTGGGAGAGTCCAGGACAATTATAATAAAGACTCATTCATAAAAGGGAAGCATTTGAGATACACAGCAATCATTGGCCATAGTGATTATGAAATTAGGCTTGACTGGCCTTGTGAGATTCCTCTGTTCTGTTACTTCAAAGTACCAATTTCTTTATTTAGCAGGTAGAACAAACAAACCTCACAATCTATAAAAATTTAAATAGCAAAAGGTGTTAGTTCTTGTCTTGTTTATGTAAAGCCCAAAACATATGTTTCTACTTGATGGATGACTCTTGTCTAGATAGACTCCTTCCATCTTATGGTTTCACCATTTTATCATATAACTTTTAGATTTGCTGTATTATCTCAAACTTACAAAAATAACCAGAACATTGAGCATAATGAATGAACATGGGGCATAATGAATTTTATGAGCTTGGCCCTAGAAGGAGACCACATAAATTGTGTTCAATTTCTAGTGAAATAGAACTTAGTCTTATGGTAGTTTTAATTTCATAAGAAGCAAAGAAATTTAGTCAATTGTTGCCCAAGAAGAAAAGGAAATTAGTTTCACAAACATCTGCTTATAGTTCCTTATATTTGTTCATATTATATAATTTTCCTTGGAGAGCAAATCTGAGATCCATGCCACAGAGAAGCAAAAATGTGAATACAGAACCATACAATTTAAAACATAATATTAATATTACTCTAGATTTTATTCAATTGGTGGTCCCTATGTATCAATAGGTGTGATAAGATATTCAAATGCATAACATTTAATTCTCATGATATCTGAAATAAGTACCTTTGGTATTTACATTTACAAATGAGGAAACTAAAGAGAAAGAAAGTGTCCTGCCCAAATTCACATGCCCAAAAACATGATATTCTGTGTCTTGAACCCTGTTTACCTGATTCATTTAACTGCTAAATGTTGCACGTTATATCCAACAGTCAAGTACAGATGAAGGCATCCGCTGAGTAGCAAGGAAAGAATTAAATGGGAGAAAGAGTTATATGTTAGGGATTGAGGAGTGCAGATATATGCTAAAATATGTAGATTTAAGAAAAAATAACGTTTAAGGTTTCAGCATATGTAAAATAAATTATTATATTGTGCATGATATATCTTCAATAAACATATATTAAAGTTTAATATGATTTTATTTTACTTTTTTATTGTGATAAAAGATCCCTAACTAAAACTTACCATCTTAACCATCTAAGTGTGCAGTACAGTAGTGTTAAGCATTTTCACATTTTTGTTAAATAACTCCCCAGAACTTTTTCATCTTGCAAATCTAAAACTCTACACCCATTAAATAACTTCCCTTTCCTCCCTCCTGACTCCCTCATCCCCTGGTAACCATCATTCTACTATCACGTTTTCAAGCCACTGTAATTTTGGAATTTAAGAGAAATGAAAAGATCAATAAGGAATGATCTTCCTTTATACATGGAAATCAGCTCTGTCTATATTTTCCATCTATATTCAAAGATTCTCAGTATATCCTTGCATATGAGAAAATACCAGTATTTACCTAGGTTGAAAAAAATGTAGATATAAACATGGATAATGCAGTCTTTGAAAAATGTAAAGTGTTTGGATAGAATCTCAATGATTGACTTACAGGAATATTGTGTGGATAAGGAGACAGTAAGTTTCTGACTTAGGTGTTGGCAATGTGCCAAAGTAGTGAATGTGTATGCAGGAATTCTTTATACAGGCAATGTCAGTTAGTGGTTAAGAGTATAGATTTTTAGAGTTAGTGGATCCTGAGTTTAAATCTGGTTTCTATTATATAACAACTATTTGTCTTTAAACAAGTTACTTTACCTCTCTGAACCTATTTCTTTTTTATCAAATGGGGTGAATTACAGGACTTATCTCATAGGGTTATTATTATAAAGAAAATCCACTCAATTAGCCTCAAGGAGGTTGTTGTTTATTACTTCCAGCAGCTAGTTAGCTAGAGATCTTAGTTATTAGAGGTGGGAGTGGAAGGGGGCATAGAGATGTGAAAAAGATGTACGAGTAGAGTAAGGAAAACATAAAAATATCAAGAAGCACGAAAGTTGCAATTCACCTTGAGCCTGGTTAAATAAGATGTTTTCTTGATGTTCTAACATTGTTCTTATCATGCGATTTGGGAATATCCTGGTCTCCCTACAAAAATCCTCCCAAATGATATTTACCTCTTCTATATGCAATCCTATCTTATAAGAGTGAATGTTGAAATATAGTATCACTGAGGTAAAGCAATATAAATAACTGAAATCTAAAGATTATCTAATTTTATCATAGACAAGGCTGTCATATAAATTAAGTAATTTAGCTCACCACAAATTTTCAATGTTGTCTCTTTTCGTATTAAATTTAAAATTTTTCTATTAAATTAAATATTACATATTTATAATTATTTGGCAAAAATGTTAAAATGATTTTTCCTTCAGAGGTTTTATTCAAAATTTAAGTTAATCTGTCTAAACATTGACTGCATTCCTCAAAAAGCAGAGAATTGCAATCTTGCTTCTAAATATACTTTGTATAAAATGGAATGAAGACAGGAGAGATAAGTATCTGTTCAGAAGGAAAAGTTTGAATAATATACAATACATAAATATGCAAAGTTTAAAAATGAAATTATATATATAAAGTAATTTATTAAATGCATATGAAATTTTATAATTACATAATACATTGCATAATGTTACATACTATGCATAGAAAATTATATGTAGGATTAACATACAATTTTAAAATTGTGGAGTATATGACTGCATAGTTATATAATTATATAAACATGCTAAATAAACATATATCACTTTTTAGCCCAGGAATTAGCCAATGTATTTATTATATGTATGTATTATAAACAATACATATAAACAAATACGAGTTTGAATATTTTCTTTGCTGAGACTATATGTTAAGAAACCTTGAAGAAATTCCTTCTCCTCCCAAAACCTCCTTTTCTTTTTTGGATATCTGAGAACTGATTGAACCCATAGTAGAATAGTGCTTACTATATTGATATAATTCTTTTTCTTATTGAATTGTGGAAAAGGCAGAAGTATTTGTGAGGATTTTGTGATAAAATGACTAAGAAGATTTTATGCTTAAGCTCACAGTTACTCAAGCCTTAGTTATCTAGGACTGACTAACAGCAAAAATCTTGTAAACAATACTGAATTTCTGCTGAATAAGGCATTCAGCAACTATTTGAGAAACATGCTAGTTGTCAAAAATGAAAGAATTAAACTAAGTATTCTATCATACTGTTAGGGGAAAGAAGTCATCACTGAGACTTCAAATATGTACTTTGTTTAAAATCAGTGGCTTAGGTTTGACAGTTTTAAGGGAACTAAATACCTCTGCCTAAAATATATGCACTAGTCTTAGTGAGACTTGAGTTCAAATCCAGTTTCTACCACATAACAACTCTATTATTCATTTTTTCCACTGGTTGTAAGCTTACACTCAATACTGAGAAGAGAGATGCTACATCAGTTTCCTCTCCATAATAATGTAACATGTGATTAAACTTAAAATGTATGATGAGTAGCACATTTTCAAAGAATGACCCCAACACTCCTGCTATATCTCAAAGCATCATTTTTTTTGATAAGGCCTTCGATAAGAATATTGAGTGAACAAATATTCTTTTTTCTAGAGTGAACTGAAAAATTCATACTAGATTCCTTGTCTTTAAAGGATTTTAGAGTTATAAATAAGGAAAATTATATCTTTTTCTGTAATAATAAAATTTTCAATGATCCTTGAACATGTAAATACTTAGAAACTTGGTTGCTGCATGACCCTGACCCTGAATTATGTCACAAATTTCCGGAAGAAAACAGAGGGATCAGAGACCAAGAGGAATGTATATGAACAACTTCTTAGAAATGTGACTAGAATTGGCATAAAGAACAGCCTGCTGGTGCCACTTACAACACTTTGTGCTCTATGACTTCACTATACTCTTTGAACTTCACTTCATGGTCTGGGCGGCATTCCTAAAAACCACAGGAGAACCTCTCCAGGCTCAGGACTTGAGCATCAGCCTTCACAGACCTCCTTATCACAAACCATCCTGAACTGCCAAGGTGTGAACTCATTTAAACTGACCTATCAGTAGCTTTTGTCTTGGAATCCCATTCTTGCTTTGGTCAGATATTGTCTTCCCATAGGTTGCTCTCCTTCACATACATTTAAATATAAGAAAACAATCAATTCTTCCATAGTCTTAGATTATTCTTTGATGATCAGCCTCAGAGCCCAACCCACAAAGCATGGTTCTTCTGTGTGGAGTCCAGTTTGCCTTGCTTAAGCAGGACTTTCAGCTTAGCAGACACCATATTTCAAGGCTTTATTATTCAAACCTTCCACACATCAAAAATTACCTGTAAATGCAAGAAAATCACAGGAAAGACTCACAGTTTACAAGGCCCTTAAAAATATTAGGTCAGAAAGAATAAACTGGGAGGTAATTTCTAATGCTAAATGGGACAAAATTCAGAACAAACTGAACAAGTTTCCATTATAACAAAGGTCTTCCAAATAATTACTAGCAGATACTTGGGTACACAGATTCAGAGGTGGATGTGGATATTAAAAGAAAACCATTTTGGAGGAAAATGGGGAAAAGTGTATTATCTAGTGACTTAATGGAGCCATTCCTATTATTGGGATGTGTTTGACATTTCTCCAGAAGCTGTACACCTGAAAGTAACACAATATTGTAAATCAACTATACTTCAATTAAAAAAAAAATCTTGGGGTCAAAAAGTAAATAAATAAAGGACATAAGAACATCAGCTATAAATGAAATATTTTCTTCATACTCCCCCACTTTTAAATTCATGAAATATGTCTTGTCAGCTTATACACTCTTATTTTAAAATTCACAGAAATTGAAATCTGGCAGTTTAAGTACTTGCCAAAATGAGAGAGTCTGTCTGTCAGTTCAGCACTTTTTCTAGTATGTAACACCAATAGCATTGTATTTTTAAATTAATCAAAATAAAAACATTGATATACTGGCAGGAACACAATTTACATATGAATTATACCAGCACATCAGTTTATCTGATTTATGCTTTGCTAAGCACTATCATCTCATTGATAATCCATCTCAGCTGGATTATTATCCACCTTTGATACATACAATTATGCAATATTTGACAAATCAGTTAACCTCGTGGTGCCAGACCCATCCTCTATAAAATAATGTGACTGTGTGACTATTATCTAGTATTGTTTTTTTCTTTTACATTTTCATACTTTATTTGGCCACTGAAGTTCTCAAGCTATAAAAACCAAAATGACAAACAAAATCTTACTTCCCAATTAGGCACAACTACTCTTCTGTCGTGCACAGGGAACAGAGTAGAAATGCCCTCAGAATTGAGTCTTACAAATGCTGCAATTCACTTCTCTATTTCATCTAGGAATTTAGACTTTTAAAAATGCTCTACATTTTAGAGACAATTGTTAATAGAACAAGTCATACATTTGAGGGGAGTGGATTTATATCCCCTTCTTAATATTCAGTGTCCTATAGGGAATATGCTCAGGATCTGAAATAATAAATTGCAAACTTTGAACAAAAGCCACACAGTAATTGTCCACCAAGTCTGCACATACTCTTCATTTGTCTTGCTCACTGCTCTATTTGTAAGTAGACCTGACATGTAAAAACAGCTCCAGCAGCAAACCTTTGGTCTCAAAGTGCCTACCATTCCCCATGAGTGCTTTTATAACTATAGCTCACTTTGTAGTAAAGTTGTAATGACAGCTGTCATCAAAAGGCTTTCATGAAGCATTTACTGACCTTTAGATGCCACATGTAACAAGTGCTATTGTAGTCTTCAGGGTCTTGCTTAGGAGTTTCCTACTTCAACATTGTTTTCATATTGTTAACCCTTAGTATACAATATTAAAAATTATATGATATTTAATGTCTGTTATTTCCCTTATGGTTCTCTCATTCCATAAATATTCATTGAGTTCCTCGTATGGAACTCTCCTCTTAATCATTAAGTTCCAGAAAATATATTAGGTCCTATATATAAAATGATGAACAACATAATCGTGTCCATAACCACTTGAAAATTACCACCTAGGAAGGTTATTAGACAGCAAATAAGCAAACGTACACATAAAAATATTATTATGTTTGATAAAAATCATGAATAAAAGTGTGGGATGCATCGAGGGCAGATGTAGGTGAGGGGACTGTTTTAGAACTAGAAAACAAATAAGTCCAAGACCTTTTGGAGAAGTAGACACCTGAAAGAGGGAAAGAAGCTGCCAAGGTGAGATGCAGGCAGAGGCCACTCTTCGTGTGCAGAGTGGATGGCCAGACACAGAAACACCAAAGTGAGGAAGATGGGGTGCTTTATAAAACTCAACTTTTTATAGACTTCAGAAATTTGGGTCAGTTTAAATTGTATTCCTATTGATGCTCTTGAAATAAACCTTAACTTTGGTGTTTTTAAATGTTTCAATTCTAAAGATTACGTTGGTTAAATTTTAAAAGATAAGGTTCAGATCTATTGACTGTTTCAGATTTTAATGTTGAGAATAAATCCTAAATATTTACCTCTTAGAAAAGAATCTGCATTTTTCCCCAAGACTGTGTGGCTCTCCAGTCTAGTATTGTAATGAATAAATACATTCTCCAAGAGGCAGAATGATGCTCTCCATTGACATGTTATAATTAAATGTTACTAAAACACTGTTTACTGTCAAGATCACAAAGATCTCAAGATTGGGTAACAGTAAAAAAGGAAAAATGTAATTCCTCTCCTGTGAGCAACTGTCTGTGTGTGCTGTTTCTCCCACCCCTTCTTTATCAGTTCATGCCTTGACCGTATGATATTCTCACACTTCATAGCACTTAATGATTTTCAGGATGTATTTAGATTATTTTAATTTGTTTCTCATATCAATAAAATAGTGGTAGAAGAAATAATGTCCCATTAAGTGTAGGTCACTTCTATAGAACATCTATAGATGATAATTTCTAATATGTTCCTTAAATAGCTGGGAGATTCCTTTTCAATTGCTATATCATTATATTGGTATTACTTTCATCTCTATTTTTCAAAAATGTTTAACTTCTCAAGTACCCCAGAGTGATTGGCAACTTGTGTCCATTGCGGGTAGGAGAATCACTAACGTCTGTGGGTAAGAACCAAACAACGGTTAAGAAAATCATGAGTAGGCTGATATGAAATTACATTTTTTTAACAACTTAAAATTTCTGATATCTGTAATCTTAAAAAAAGTTCAAACAGCTTGATAACCTTGATTCTATAATCTAAACAAGTATGTAAATCATATTTCAAAGTGCATGTTTGTGTTTGAGCCTGTATTTTTACACCTACCCTGTGGCATGGTGATCATATAAAGTGTCAATCCTTTATAACTGATACGGTGTTTAGATTTCATCATGTAGTTACTAGAAATACTCAGATAGACATACTAATTTTAAAATTAATTTTCAAGTATTTCCTTTTAATTTCATAAGGTATAAAGTAGCACAACAATAGTAACTGTTGAGGAGGGGGCTTCATTTTTTATAAGGTATTTTTCCCTTTGGTGAAAGCAGCTCTCTGCCCCTTTCCTGTTTGCAGATTTCTGTTCCCCTCTAACCTTAAAATAACCTAATCATAGGAATGAGATCATTAGGCAATTTAACATAACTCCTAGATAAAAAGAAGAATGAACAATTAAGCAGTTAAAAAAATGGCTAGCTCTCTACCCCAAACAGCCCATTCCTAAGAAATTCTGCAGTCAGATCACTCCAGCAAGATAACATCTGAAAAGAGAGTCAGCCAGTCTGCATACAATGGAGAATGATGCAGAATCCAACCTCCTGCCTCAATGATTTACTGAGTTTCTTTGCCCTCCTCCAGTTTTCTCTTTAAAAACTGTCATGGCTGAGCAGAATCTTTGGAGTTGGCCTCTGGACCTGAGTCCACCATCTCCCCAGATTGCTGGCTTTTCTGATTAAAGCACTTTTCCTTTCTACTAACACTTGCCTCTCAAATTATTGACTTTTGAGCAGAGAGTAGCCGAAACTGGGTTCAGTAACACTGAGAACAGATTTTACCTGGCCACAAGAAAAGATTTTCATAGTAAAGAAAATAATTGTAGGAGAAGAAAACAAGTCAGAAAAGCCTTAGAAAGCTCTGCCAAATTACACTAAAAAATAAATGCAGATAACTGTTATGTTAGTCTAACTATCTTATAAATGATCTATTTAGCCAGATTTTTAAAATATGCCTGAAAAAAATTATGACACATAGGGGAAGTTATATCACCATGTTTTTAACCTAAAGTAAAATTTATATGTCTCTTTGTTTCTGATTTTTCTAATTCCCTTCACCTCAAGTGGCTCATTAGAGAGTTTCCAGGCCTATTTCAGACTTAATCAGTTTCAGCACTACCCAGGCCTCATGTGAACAAATTTGAAAGATTGAAAAAATGAAGCTGCTCAATACAATAGGGGCTCATTGACATTGTTTTAACAAGCCTTAGCTTATTCAAGCCGTTGTCTAACAGGCAGCTTTAATTTGAATCCACACTGCTCAGCGTGGTAATAAGGGCTCTGCTGAATGTCAGTGTTTGTGCATATAAGTGAGCACTCTGCATTTAATGCAATCAAGAAAACAGAAACTTTCAGACTCAAGCATAGTTTGACTTTAGATTAACTATTCTGACAATATTAAAAAGTTCCCTGTTAACTCTAACACCCCAAAGAGAGATTAAGAGGACATAATGAAATAATATATGATCAGCATTTACTTTTAAAAAAGAAATATTTAAATTTCTTTTTGGGGGAGGTCATATTTTCTGTTCCATCACTGTTCATCTGTGGTTTAAGAGAAAGAGCACAGAGCAAGTTATGAATCTTTTTACTACATAGAGCCATGTGGCCTTAATGAGTTACTCATGAGTTTTGACATCTGCAAAATATCCCCCTACAATACAATATCTAGGATCAGAAAATAAAACGTACTCTGAATGATTAAAATAAATAACACTAGTTGGTTTTATTCAGAATCAATGAATCTGTGATGTTGCAGCACTAACATTGTACATGATATTTTGAAATATAAATTTTACAAATTATAAATCAGGGGAATATTTACAACTGTTATGCAGGAAAACATAGCTTTCTGGATTATTTTTACTACAATACAAAATATAACATTTTATTAATTCTGAAAATATTTTTAAAGAGAGATTTTTTTAAGAAAATGAATACAATGGTAAATATCTTAGAATATATATTTTTAGGCTTAGAATTATAAAAAGAAATATTTTATTTTACTGGGAATCCAGTCTACATAGATAAGAATAAAACTCTATTAAGGCAGGCTTTCCTGGTGGCATAGTAGTTAAGAATCTGCCTGCTAATGCAGGGAACATGGGTTCGAGCCCTGATCAGAGAAGAACCCACATGCCACGGAGCAGCTAAGCCCCTGTGCCACGGCTACTGAGCCTGCACTCTACAGCCCACGAGCCACAACTACTGAACCCACGTGCCACAACTACTGAAGCCTGCATGCCTAGAGCCCTTGTTCTGCAAAAAGAGAAGCCACTGCAATGAGAAGCCTGCACACCCCAGCAAAGAGTAGTCCCTGCTCGCCACAACTAGAGAAAGCCCTCACGCAGCAATGAAGACCCAACACAGCCAAAAATACATAAATACATTTTTAAAAAACTCTATTAAGGCAAAAATAAATCTGAAGTTTTCAACATTTATACCAAAATTTTATCTTTGCCTTTAAATCCCTTAATAATGTATGATATATTATCAAACTATTTGAATGTTTTTCCCTTGCTTATTTGCTGGTGAGCTCAATTATAAATTGTATTCCATACCCCAAGCCAGATTAAAACAATTAATAGGTAAAAGGTACATTCATTTTATTTTCAGCAATTATCATTTTTGCTTAAAAATTTTCAAGACCACCAGTTTTATTGAGTCAAAGGCAAAATTTTTATAATGGCCCATGAGCTCCTACCAATTATTCTGTAGTTACCTACCCCACCCCAATAAAGCCCTATGGATTATTCTCTAGTTCTCCAGTTACCTCTCTCACCTCATCCTTTATTTTCTTATTACCCACTAGCTCCATTCAAACTGTCACTGGATGTTCCCTCTGCCTGGAAAGTTCTTCCACCAGATATCTTCATGGTCAACACTCTTACTCCTTCAAGTCTTTGGTCACATGCCATTTTCCCATGAAGCCTATTTTTTTTTTTAATTGAAGTGTAGTTGATTTACAATATTGTGTTAGTTTCAGGTGTAAAGCAAAATTTTTTAGATTCTTTTCCCTTATAGGTTATTACAAAACACTGAATATAGTTCTCTATTGCTATAGAGTAAGTAGGTCCTGGTTGATTCTCTATTTTATATATAGTAGTGTGTATATGTTAATCCCAAGCTCCTAATTTATCTCTGTCACTCTTTTCCCTTTTGGTAATGATAAGTTTGTTTTCCATGTCTGTGGGTCTATTTCTGTTTTGTATATAAGTTCATTTGTATTTTTTTTAAGATTCCATATATAAGTGATATCATATGATATTTGTCTTTGTCTGGCTTACTTCACTTAGTATGATAATCTCTTGGTCTATCCATGTTGCTGCAAATGACATTATTTCATTATTTATCATGGCTGAGTAATATTCCATTTTATATATAATATAATATATTATATATATATATATGCATGAAGCCTATTTTTGAATAGAAATTCAAATTGAATGTCATTTTTCAAATTGAAACTCCTCACCGTGTGACTGTTCTCAGGTCTCCTTTACCTGGTTTTACAATTTTTCCTTTTAATTACAGTCATGATTACTATAAAATGTAACTTATTTAGTTATATGTTTAATGAATATATACACTTCACATCCCTAGGTAGAATATAATATTAAATACTACATTAAATAATATACTTATTGGCTTGGTAAGTTATTGTTTTCCCAAACAAAAAATAAAAGCTTCCTACAGGCAAAATTTTTTTGTCTTTTATTTACTGCCATATTAATTATATTTTTATACTGAGTCTGTGTACCTTTGTGATTATTGAATTTTCCTCCTGAAAAAATTCCAAAAATCCAATAACAAGTATGTCCTTGAATTTTTAATAGGTTTCTTTAAAATAGATTTTTAACTACTGTGTCATTTGGTTCATGTTAGATATTGTATACACTGTGTAAAATTTTTCTATTTTAACCTTTTCAAGCTTAAAGTTAAATCCCATCTCTGAAATTAATGTCTATTTCTTGATTATTATATTGTAGTTACTAAAATCTAGCTGTATACCATATTTGTCCTCATTAAGTCAGCGTGCCCCTTATAATTGGAATGTAGCCGGAGTTGCAACTTTTAAGCTGACCAAATAGCCTCAAATTTAATGGAAGAATTTAATGCATTTCCCTTAGACATAATGACTACTATAATTAATATTATTATTTCTATTAACTTTATTTAACTTTGTAATTTATTACTGGTTATATTTTCTTCCTCCCATCCCCATTGGAATTTGTTAAGATACTTTAGTACTTATTTGGCTTTCATTTAGGGAACAGTTCTCAATTTTAGAGCTCTTATTTAGAATTTATATTAAAATTTTCTAGATAGTCTGTTGTTACTCATTTTATTTATGAATGTGTACATATATTTAAAATAAATTGAGAGAAGACCTTCAAGATGGTGGAGAAGTAAGACATAGAGATCACCTTCATCCTCACAGATACATCAGAAATACATCTACATATGGAACAACTCCTACAGATCACCTACTGAATGCTGGCAGAAGACATCAGACTTCCCAAAAGGCAAGAAACTCCCCATGAAACTGGGTAGAGCAAAAGAAAAAACACTCCCTCCTTCTAAGAGGGAGCTGTGAAGGAGGAAAAGTTTCCACACACTAAGAATCCCCTTCACTGGTGGAGATAGGAGGGTGGCAGGGGGAAACTTCGGAGCCATGGAGGAGAGCACAGCAATAGGGGTGCAGAGGGCAAAGTGGAGAGATTCCTGCACAGAGGATCAGTGCTGACCAGCACTCACCAGCCTGAAAGGCTTGTCTGCTCACCTGCTGGGGTGGGGGGGGCTGGGAGCTGAGGTCAGGCTTCAGAGATCAGATTCCAGGGAGAGGACTGGGGTTAGCTGCATGAACACAGCCTGAAGGGGGCTAATGTTCCACAGCTTGCTGGGAGGGAGTCCAGGAAAAAGTCTGGACCTGCCTAAGAGACAAGAGACCATTGTTTTGGGGTGCGTGAGAAGAGGGGATTCAGAGCACTGCCTAAACGAGCTCCAGAAAAGGGCATGAGCTGCGGCTATCAGCACGGACACCAGAGATGGGCAGGAAATCCTAAGACTGCTGCTGCAGCCACCAAGAAGCCTGTGTGCAAGTACAGGTCACTAACCACATCTCCCCTCCCAAGATCCTGTGCGGGCTGCCACTGCGAGTGTCCCATGATCCAGGGACAGCTTCCCTGGGAGAACACCCAGTGACCCTCAGGCTGTTGCAATGTCATGCCGGCCTCTACTGCCTCAGGCTTGCCCTGCATTCCTTACCCCTCCCTCCTCCCAGTCTCAGTGAGCCAGAGCCCACTAATCAGCTGCTACTTTAACCCTGTCCTGTCTGAGCAAAAATAGGTGCTCTCAGGCGACCTACATGCAGAGGTGGGGCCAATCCAAAGCTGAACCCCAGAAGCTGTGCGAACAAAGTAGAGAAAGGGAAATTTCCCCCAGCAGCCTTAGGAGAAGGGGATTAAATTTCCACAGTCAACCTGATATACCCTGCATCTGTGGAATACCTGAATAGACAACAAATCATCCCAAAATTGATGCAGTGGATTTTGAGAGCAACTGTAGACTGGGGGTTTGATTTCTGCCTCTAATTGGTTTCTGATTTTATGTTTATCTTAGTTTAGTATTTAGAGTTCATTATCAATGGTAGATTAACTTATTGATTTGGTTTCTCTCTTCCTTTAATTTTTTTCATATATATATATTTTTTTTATTGTTCTCTTATTGTGAGTGTAGATGTGTATGCTTCTTTGTGTGATTTCGTATAGCTTTGTTTTCACAATTTGTCCTAGGATTCTGTCCTTTTTAATTTTATTTTATTAGTATAGTTTTCAGTGCTTGTTATCATTGGTGGATTTAATTTTTGGTTTAGTTGCTCTCTTCTTTCATTCTTTTATTTATTATTTTTGTATTTAACATCTTTATTGGAGTATAATCGCTTTACAATGGTGTGTTAGTTTCTACTCTATAATAAAGTGAATCAGTTATAAATATACATATGTCCCCATATCTCTTCCCTTTTGTGTTTCCTTCCTCCCACAGTCCCTATCCCACCCCTCTAGGTGGTCACAAAGCACCGACCTGATCTCCCTGTGCTATGCTGCTGCTTCCCACTAGCTATTTTACATTTGGTAGTGTATATATGTCCATGCCACTCTCTAGTTGTCCCAGCTTACCCTTCCCCCTCCCTGCATCCACAAATCCATTCTCTAGTAGGTCTGCATCTTTATTCCTGGTTTGCCCCTAGTTTCTTCATGACCATATATATATTTTTTTTAGATTCCATATATATGTGTTAGCATATGGTATTTGTTTTTCTCTGTCTGACTTACTTCACTCTGTATGACAGTCACTAGGCCCATCCACTTCACTACAAGTAACTCAGTTTCACTCCTTTTTATGGCTGAGCAATATTCCGTTGTATATATGTGCCATATCTTCTTTATCCATTCATCTGTTGATGGACACTTAGGTTGATTCCATGTCCTGGCTATTGTATATATAGCTGCAATAAACATTGTGGTACATGACTCTTTTGGAATTATGGTTTCTCAGAGTATACGCCCAGTAGTGGCATTGCTGGGTTGTATGGTAGCTCTGTTTTTAGTTGTTTAAGGAACCTCCACACTGTTCTCCATAGTGGCTGTATCAATTTGCATTCCCACCAATAGTACAAGAAGGTTCCCTTTTCTCCACACCCTCTCCAGCAAGGATTATTTGTAGATTTTTTGATGATGGCCATTCTGACCAGTATGAGATGATATCTCATTGTAGTTTTGATTTGCAATTTTCTAATGATTAATGCTGTTGAGCATTCTTTCATGTGTCTGTTGGCAATCTGTATATCTTCTTTGTAGAAATGTCTATTTAGGTCTTCTGAACATTTTTGGATTGGGTTATTTGTTTTTTTGATATTGAGCTGCATGAGCTGCTTGTAAATTTTGGAGATTAATCCCTTGTTAGTTGCTTCATTTGCAAAAATTTTCTCCCATTCTGAGGGTTGTCTTTTCGTCTTGTTTATGGTTTCCATTGCAATGCAAAAAAATTTAAGTTTCATCAGGTCCCATTTCTTTATTTTTGCTTTTATTTCCATTTCTCTAGGACGTGGGTCAAAAAGGATCTTGCTGTGATTTATGTCGCAGTGTTCTGCCTATGTTATCCTCTAAGAGTTTGATGGTGTCTGGCTTTACATGTAGGTCTTTAATCCATTTTGAGTTTATTTCTGTGTATGGTGTTAAGGACTGCTCTAAATTCATTCTTTTACATGTAGCTGTGCAGTTTTCCCAGCACCACTTATTGAAGAGGCTGTCTTTTCTCCACTGTATATTCTTGCATCCTTTATCAAAATAAGGTGACCATATGTGCATAGGCTTATCTCTGGGCTTTCTATCCTGTTCCATTGATCTATATTTCTGTTTCTGTGCCAGCACCATACTGTCTTGATTACTGTAGCTTTGTAGTATAGTCTGAGGTCAGGGAGCCTGATTCCTGCACCCCCATTTTTCTTTCCCAAGATTGCTTTGTCTATTCAGGGTGATTTGTGTTTCCATACAAATTGTGAATTTTTTGTTCTAGTTCTCTGAAAAATGCCAGTAGTAATTTGATAGGGATTTAACTGAATCTGCAGATTGCTTTGGGTGTAAAGTCATTTTCACAATGTTGATTTTTCCAATCCAGGAACATAGTATATCTCTCCATCTATTTGTATTATCTTTAATTTCTTTCATCAGTGCAATAATTTTCTGCATGCAGGTCTTTTGTCTCCTTAGGTAGGTTTATTCCTAGATATTTTATTCTTTTTGTTGCAATGGTAAATGGGAGTGTTTCCTTAATTTCATTTTCAGATTTTTCATCATTAGTGTAAAGGAATGGCAGAAATTTCTGTGCATTAATTTTGTATCCTGCTACTTTACCAAATTCATTGATTAGCTCTAGTAGTTTTCTAGTAGCAATTTTAGGATTCTCTATGTAAAGTATCATGTCATCTGCAAAGAGTGACAGCTTTACTTCTTCTTTTCTGATTTAGATTCCTTTTATTTCTTTTTCTTCTCTGATTGCTGTGGCTAAAACTTCCAAATCTATGTTGAATAATAGTGGTGAGAGTGGGCAACCTTGTTTTGTTCCTGATCTTAGTGGAAATGGTTTCAATTTTTGACCACTGAGGATGATGTTGGCTGTGAGTTTGTCATATATGGCTTTTATTATGTTGAGGAGAGTTCCCTCTATGCCTACTTTCTGCAGGGTTTTTATCATAAAGGGGTGTTGAATTTTGTCAAAACATTTCTCTGCATGTATTTAGATGATCATATGTATTCTCTCCTTCAATTTGTTAATTTGTGTATCACGTTGATTTATTTTCGTATATTGAAGAATCCTTGCATTCCTGGGATAAACCCCACTTGACCATAGTGTATGATACTTTTAATGTGCTGGTGGATTATGTTTGGTAGTATTTTGTTGAGGATTTTTGCATCTATGTTCATCAACGATATTGGCCTGTAGTTTTCTTTCTTTGTGACATCTTTGTCTGGTTTTGGTATCAGTGTGGTGGTGGCCTCATAGAATGAGTTTGGGAGTGTTCCTCCCTCTGCTATATTTTGGAAGAGTTTGAGAAGTATAGGTGTTAGCTCTTCTTTAAATATTTGATAGAATTCACCTCTGAAGCCATGTGGTCTTGGGCTTTTGTTTGTTCAAAGCTTTTTAATCACAGTTTCAATTACAGTGCTTCTGATTGGTCTGTTCATATTTTCTATTTTTTCCTGGTTCAGTCTTGGAACATTGTGCATTTCTCAGAATATGTCTAGTTCTTCCAGGTTGTCTATTTTATTGGCATATACTAGCTTGTAGTAATCTCTCATGATCCTTTGTATTTCTGCAGTGTCAGCTATTACTTCTCCTTTTTTATTTCTAATTCTATTGATTTTAATTAGATCCCTTTTTTTCTCGATAAGTCTGGCTAATGGTTTATCAATTTTGTTTATCTTCTCAAAGCACCAGCTTGTAGTTTTATTGATCTTTGCTATCATTTCCTTCATTTGTTTTTCATTTATTTCTATTCTGATCTTTATGATTTCTTTCCTTCTGCTAACTTTGTGGGATTTTTGTTCTTCTTTCTCTAATTGCTTTGGATGTAAGTTTAGGTTGTTTATTTGAGGTGCTTCTTGTTTCATAAGGTAGGATTGTATTGCTATAAACTTCCCTCTTAGAACTGCTTTTGCTACATCCCATAAGTTTTGGGTTGTCGTGCTTTCATTGTCATTTGTTTTTAGGTATTTTTTGATTTCCTCTTTGATTTCTTCAGTTATCTCTTGGTTATTAAGTAGTGTGTTGTTTCGCCTCCATGTGTTTGTTTTTTTTACATATTTTTTCCTGTAATTGATATCTAATCTCATAGAGTTGTGGTTGGAAAAATACTTGGTATGATTTCAATTTTGTTAAATTTACCAAGGCTTGATTTGTGACCCAAGATATGATCTATCCTAGAGAATGTGCCATAAGCGCTTGAGAAGAACGTATATTCAGTTGTTTTTCGATGGAATGTCCTATAAATATCTCTTAAGTCCATCTTGTTTAATGTATCATTTAAAACTTGTGCTTCCTTATTTATTTTCATTTGGATGATCTGTCCATTGGTGAATGTAGGGTGTTAAAGTCCCCTATTATGATTGCGTTACTGTTGATTTCCCCTATTATGGCTGTTAGTATTTGCCTTTTGTATTGAGGTGCTCTTATGTTGGGTGCATAAATATTTACAATTGTTATATCTTCTTCTTGGATTGATCCCTTGATCATTATGTAGTGTCCTTGTCTCTTGTAATAGTCTTTGTTTTAAGGGCTATTTTGTCTGATATGAGAATTGCTACACCAGCTTTCTTTTGATTTCCATTTGCATGGAATATCTTTTTCCATCCCCTCACCTTCAGTCTGTATGTGTCCCTAGGTCTGAAGTGGGTCTCTTGTAGACAGCATATATATTTGTCTTGTTTTTGTATCCATTCAGCTAGTCTATGTCTTTTGGTTGGAGCAGTTAATCCATTTACATTTAAGGTAGTTATTGATATGTATGTTCCTATTACCGTTTTCCTTAATTGTTTTCTGTGTATTATTGTAGGTCATTTTTTCTCTTGTGTTTCCTGCCTAGAGAATTTCCTTGAGCATTTGTTGTAAAGCTGGTTTGGTGGTGTTGAATTCTATTTGTTTTGCTTGTCTTTAAAGGTTTTAATTTCTCCATCAAATCTGAATGAGATCCTTGCTAGGTAGAGTAATCTTGGTTGTAGGTTTTTCTCCTTCATCTCTTTAAATATGTCCTGCCACTCCCTTCTGACTTGCAGAGTTTCTGCTGAATGATCAGCTGTTAACCTTGTGGGGGTTCCCTTAAGTTTTATTTGCTGTTTTACCCTTGCTGCTTTTAATATTTGTTCTTTGTATTTAAGTTTTGATTGTTTGATTATTATGTGTCTTGGTGTCTTTCTCCTTGGATTTAACTTGTATGGGACTCTCTGTTCTTCCTGGATTGATTAACTATTTCCTTTCCCATATTAGGGAAGTTTTCAATTATAATTCTTCAAATATTTTCACAGTCCGTTTCTTTTTCTCTCCTTCTCCTGGGACCCCTGTAATATGAATGTTGGTGTGGTTAATATTGTCCCAGAGTTCTCTGAGACTCTCCTCAATTCTTTTCATTCTTTTTTCTTTATTCTGCCCTGCAGTAGTTATTTCCACTATTTTTTCTTCCAGGTCACTTATCCGTTGTTCTGGCTCAGTTATTCTGCTATTGATCCCTTCTAGGGAATTTTTAATTTCATTTATTTTGTTGTTCATCACTGTTTGTTTGCTCTTTAGTTCTTCTTGGTCCTTGTTAAACGTTTCTTTTAATTTCTCTATTCTATTTCCAAATTTTTGGATCCTCTTTACTATCATTATTCTGCATTCTTTTTCAGGGAGACTGCCTATTTCACCTTCATTTGTTTGGTCTTGTGGGTTTTACCCTTGCTCTTTCATCTGCTGTGTGTTTCTCTGTCTTCTCATTTTGCTTAAATTATTGTGTTTGGGTTCCCCTTTTCGCAGGCTGCAGGTTCATAGTTCCTGTTGTTTTCAGTGTCTTTCCCCACTGGCTAAGTTTGGTTCAGTGGGCTGTGTAGGCTTCCTGGTGGAGGCGACTAGTGCCTGTGTTCTGGTGGATGAGGCTGCATCTTGTCTTTCTCATTGTCAGGTCCACGTCTGGTGGTGTGTTTTGGGGTGTCTGTGACCTTATTATGATTTTAGGCAGCCTCTCTGCTAATGGATAGAGTTTTGTTCCTGTCTTGCTAGTTGTTTGGCATAGGGTGTCCAGCACTGTAGCTTGCTTGTCTTTGAGTGGAGTTGCATCTTGGTGTTGAGGTGGAGATATCTGGGAGATTTTTGCCATTTGATATTACGTGGAGCTGGGAGGTCTCTTGTGAACCAGTGTCCTGAAGTTGGCTCTCCCACCTCAGTGACAGCCCTCCTGCCTGGCTGGAGCATCAAGATACTGTCCTTTACACAGATGAGAATAAAAGGGTGAAAAAAAAACAAAGAAGAAGATAAAATAAAATAAAGCAAAATAAAATAATTTATTAAAATTAAAAAAATAATAATTATTAAGAAAATTTTTTAAAGTAAAAAAAAAGGACAGACAGAACCCTAGGACAAATGATAAAAACAAAGTTATACAGACAAAATCAAATGCAGAAGCATACACATACACACTTACAAGAAGAGAGAAAGGGAAATATATATATATTGTTGCTCCTAAAGTCCACCTCCTCAACTTGGGATGGTTCATTGTCTATTCAGGTATTCCACAGATGCAGGATACATCATGTTGATTGTGGAGATTTAATCCGCTGCTCCTGAGGCTGCTGGGAGAACTTTACCTTTCTCTTCTTTGTTTGCACAGTTCCCGGAGTTCAGCTTTGGATTTGGCCCCGTCTCTGCATGTAGGTCGCCTGAGGGCCTCTCTTCTTTGCTGAGACATGACAGGGTTAAAGGAGCAGCTGATTTGGGGCTCTGGCTCACTCAGTCAGGGAGTAGGGAGGGGTATGGATGTGGGTTGAGACTACAGTGGCAGAGGCCGACATGACCTTGCACCAGTCTGAGGCACACCATTTGTTCTCCCGGGGAAGTTGTCCCTGGATCACGGGATCCTGGCAGTGGTGGACTGCACAGGCTCCCCAGAGGAGAGGTGTGGATAGTGACTTGTACTTGCACACAGGCTTCTTGGTGGTTGCATCAGCAGCCTTAGCGTCTGATGCCCGTCTCTTGTGTCCATGCTTATAGCTGCGGCTTGCACCCATCTCTGGAGCTCCTTTAAGCAGCCCTTTTAATCCCCTCTCCTCATGAGCCAGGAAACAGGTAAGAAAAGGTCTCTTGTCTCTTTGGCAGTTCCAGTCTTTTTCCCCGGACGCCCTGCTGGCTAGCTGTGGTGCACTAACCCCTTCAGGCTCTGTTCATGCAGATAACCCCAGTCCTCTCCCTGGGATCTGACCTCCAAAACCTGTGCCTCAGCTCCCAGCCCCCACTCATTCTGGCAGGGGAGCAGGTAAGCCTCTCGGGCTGGTGAGTGCTGATCGGCACAGATCCTCTGTGCAGGAATCTCTCTGCTTTGCCCTCCACACCCCTGTTTCTGTGATCTCCTCCATGGCCCCGAAGCTTCCCTGCTCCACCACCCACAGTCTCCGCCTGAGAAGGGGCTTCCTAGTGTGTGTCAATGTTTCCTCCTTCACAGCTCCCTCTCACTGGTGCAGGTGCCATCCCTATTCTTTTGTCCCTGTTTTTTCTTTCACCCTACCCAGGTATGTGTGGAATTTCTTGTCTTTTGGGATGTCTTAGATCTTCTGCCAGTGTTCAGTAGGTGTTCTGTAAGGGTTGTTCTGCATGTCAATGTATTTCTGATGTATTTGTTGGGAGGAAGGTGATCTCTGCATCTTACTCTTCCACCATCTTTAAACTCCTCTCTTTTTATTACTTTTTAAATTTTTAGTATTTTTTATTTATTATTTTAATAACTATTTTATTATATTTTTTTCTTTCCTTCTTTTTTCTCCCTTTTCTTCTGAGCTGTGCGGCTCATAGGGTCTTGGCACTCCTGCTGGGTGTCAGGACTGTGCCTCTTAGGTGGGAGAGCCCAGTTCAGGACATTGGTCTGCCGGAGACGTCCTGCCTCCATTTAATATCAAACAGAGAAAGCTCTCCCACAGATCTCCATCTCAACGATAAGACCCAGCTCCACTCAGTGACCAGCAAGTTATAGTGCTGGACACTGTATGCCAAACAACTGGCAAGACAGGAAAACAGCCCCACCCATTAGCAGAGAGGCTGCAAAAATCATAATGAGGTCACAGAAAGCCCAAAACACATCACCAGACATGGTCCTGCCCACCAGAAGACAAGATCCAGCTTCATCCACCAGAACACAGGTACCAGTCCTCTCCATGAGGAAGCCTACACAACCCAGTGAACCAACCTTACCCACTGGGGGCAGACACCAAAAACAATGGGAACTACAAACATGTGGCCTGTGAAAACGAGACACAAAACACAGTAAATTAAGTAAAATGAGAGGACAGAGAAACACACAGCAGATGAAGGAACAAGGCAAAAAACCACCAAACCAAACAAATGAAGAGGAAATAGGCAGTTTACCTGAAAAAGAAGACAGAGTAATGATAGTAAAGATGATCCAAAATTATGCAAATAGAATGGAGAAAATACAAGAAACATTTAACAAAGTTCTAGAAGAACTAAAGAGCAAACAAACAATGATCAGCAACACAATAAATGAAAGTTAAAATTCTCTAGAAGGGATCAGTAGCAGAAAAAATGAGGCAGAAGAAAGCATAAGTGACCTGGAAGATAAAAGAGTGGAAATAACTACTGCAGAGCAGAATAAAGAAAAAAGAATGCAAAGAATTGAGGACAGTCTCAGAGACCTCTGGGACAACATTAAACACACCAACATTCGAATTATAGGAGTCCCAGAAGAAGAAGAGAAAAAGAAAGGGACTGAGAAAATATCTGAAGAGATTATAGTTGAAAACTTCCCTAATATGGAAAAGGAAATAGTTAATCAAGTCAAGGAAGAACAGAGAGTCCCATACAGGATAAATACAAGGAGAAACATGCCAAGACACATATTAATCAAACTAACAAAAATTAGACACTAAGAGAAAATATTAAAAGCAGCAAGGGAGAAAAAAACAAATAACACATAAGGGAATCCCCATAAGGTTAACAGGTGATCTTTCAGCAGAAACCCTGCAGGCCAGAAGGGAGTGACAGGACATAGTTAACGTGATGAAAGGGAAAAACCTACACTATAATTACTCTATCCAGCAGGGATCTCATTCAGATTTGATGGAGAAATTAAAACCTTTAGAGACAAGCAAAAGCTAAGAGAATTCAGCACCACCAAACCAGCTTTACAACAAATGCTAAAGGAACTTTGCTAGGCAGGAAACAAAAAAGAAGGAAAACACCTACAAAAACAAACACCAAACAATTAATAAAATGGTAATAGGAACATACATATCGATAACTACCTTAAATGTAAATGGATTAAATGCTCCAAACAAAAGACATAGACTGGCTGAATGGATACAAAAACAAGACCAGTATATATGCTGTCTACAAGAGACCCACTTCAGACCTAGGGACACATACAGACTGAAAGTGAAGGGAATGAAAAAGATGTTCCATTCAAATGGAAATCAAAAGAAAGCTGGAGTAGCAATTCTCATATCAGACAAAATAGACTTTAAAATAAAGTCTATTACAAGAGACAAAAAAGGACTCTACATAATGATAAAGGGATCAATCCAAGAAGAAGATAAAACAATTGTAAATATTTATGTAAGCAACATAGAAGCACCATAATACATAAGACAGATATTAACAGCCTTATGACATAGTAGCTGACTTTAACACCCCACTTTCACCAATGGACTGATCATCCAAATGAAAATAAATAAGGAAACACAAGCTTTAAATGATATATTAAACAAGATGGACTTAATTGATATTCATAGGACATTCCATCCAAAAACAACAGAATACACTTTCTTCTCAAGTGCTCGTAGAACATTCTCCAGGATAGATCGTGGGTCACAAATCAAGCCTTGGCAAATTTAAGAAAATTGAAATCGTATCAATATCTTTTCTGACTACAATGCTATGAGACTAGATATCAGTTACAGGAAAAAAATTTGTAAAACTTATAAACACATAGAGGCTTAACAATACACTAGTCAATAACCAAGAGATCACTGAAGAAATCAAAGAGGAAATCAAAAATACCTAGAAACAAATGACAATGAAAACCCAATGAGCCAAAACGTATGGGATGCAGCAAAAGCAGATCTAAGAGGGGAGTTCATAGCAATAAAATCCTACCTCAAGAAACAAGAAACATCTCAAATAAACAACCTAACCTTACACCTAAAGCAATTAGAGAAAGAAGAACAAGGAAACCACAAAGTTAGCAGAAAGAAAGAAATCATAAATATCTGACCAGAAATAAATGAAAAAGAAATGAAGAAAATAATAGTAAAGATCAATAAAACTAACAGCTAGTTCATTGAGATGATAAACAAAATTGATATACCATTAGCCAGACTAATCAAGAAAAAATGGGAGAAGACTCAAATCAATAGAATTAGAAATGAGAAAGGAGAAGTTATATCTGGCACTGAAGAAATACAAAGGATCATGAGAGATTACTAAAAGCAACCATATGCCGATACATTGGACAACCTGGAAGAAATGGGCAAATTCTTAGAAAAGCACAACCTTCCGAGACTGAACCAGGAAGAAAGAAAATATGAACAGAGCAATCATAAGCACTGAAATTGAAACTGTGATTAAAAATCTTCTGACAAAGAAAAGCCCAGGACCAGATGGCTTCACAGGTGAACTGTATCAAATATTTAGAGAAGAGCTAACACCTATCCTTCTCAAACATTTCCGAAATATAGCAGAGGGAGGAACACTCCTAAACTCATTCTGCAGGGCCACCATCACCCTGATACCAAAACCAGGCAAAGATGTCACAAAGAAAGAAAACTACCATCCCATATCACAAGCCCATATCACAAATCCTCAGCAAATACTAGCAAACAGAATCCAACAGCACATTAAAAGGATCCTACACCATGATCAAGTGGGGTTTATACCAGGAATGTAAGGATTCTTCAATATACAAAAATCAATCAATGTGATAAAACATATCAACAAATTGAAGGAGAAAAACCATATGATCATCTCAATACATGTAGAAAAAACTTTTGACAAAATTCAACACCCATTTATGACACAAACACTCCAGAAAGTAGGCATGGAGGGAACTTAGCTCAGCATATTAAAGGCCATATATGACAAACCCACAGCCAACACCATTCTCAATGGTGAAAAACTGAACAATTTCCTCTAAGATCAGGAATAAGACAAGGTTGCCCACTCCCACCACTATTATTCAACATACTTTTGGAAGTTTTCCTACAACAAACAGAGAAGAAAAAGAAATAAAAGGAATCCAAATCAAAAAAGAAGTGAAGCTGTCACTGTTTGCAGATGACATGATACTATACCTAGAGAATCCTAAGGATGCTACCAGAAAACTACTGGAGCTAATCAATGAATTTGGTAAAGTAGCAGGATACAAAATTAATGCACAGAAATCACTTGCATTCCTATAACTAATAATGAAATATCTAAAAGGGAAATTAAGGAAACACTCCCATTTACCATTGCAACAGAAAGAATAAAATACCCAGGAATAAACCTACCTAAGGAGACAAAATACCTGTATGCAGAAAACTATAAGACAGTGTTGAAAAAATTAAAGATGATACAAACAGGTGGAGAGATATACCATGTTCTTGGACTGGAAGACTCAACATTGTAAAATTGACTATACTATCCAAAAGCAATCTACAGATTCAATGCAATCCCTATCAAACTACCAATGGCATTTTTCACAGAACTGGAACAAAAAAATTACACAATTTGTATGGAAACACAAAAGACCCTGAATAGCCAAAGCAATGTTGGGAAAGAAATGTGGAGCTGGAGGAATCAGGCTCCTGGACTTCAGACTATACTACATAGTTACAGTCATCAAGACAGTATGGTACTGGCACAAAAACAGAAATATAGGTCAAAGGAACAGGATAGAAAGCCCAGAGATAGATAAACTCACGCACATATGGTCACCTTTTTTTTTTATAATGGAAGCAAGAATATACAGAAAAGACAACCTCTTCAATAAATGGTGCTGGGAAAACTGGACAGCTGCATGTAAAGTAATGAAATTAGAGCATTCCCTAACACCCTACACAAAAATAAGCTCAAAATGGATTAAAAACCTAAATACAAGACCAGACACTATAAAACTCTTAGAGGAAAACATAGGCAGAACACTCTAAGAATTAAATCACAGCAAGATCCTTTTTGACTCACGTCCTAGAGAAATGGAAATAAAAGCAAAAATAAACAAATGGGACCTAATGAAACTTAAATTTTTTTGCACAGCAAAGGAAACCATAAACAATACAAAAAGACAACCCTCAGAATGGGAGAAAATATTTGCAAATGAAGCAACTAACAAAAGAGTAGTCTCCAAAATTTACAAGCAGCTCATGCAGCTCAATATCAAAAAAACAAACAACCCAGTCCAAAAATAGACAGAAGGCCTAAAGAGACATTTCTCCAAAGAAGATATACAGATTGCCAAAAAACACATGAAAGAATGCTCAACATCATTAATCATTAGAGAAATGCAAATCAAAACTACAATGAGTTATCACCTCACACCAGTCAGAATGGCCATCATCAAAAAATCTACAAATATAATCCTTGCTGGAGAGGGTGTGGAGAAAAGTGAACCCTCTTGCATTGTTGGTGGGAATGTAAATTGATACAACCACTGTGGAGGACAGTATGGAAGTTCCTTAAAAAACTACAAATAGAACTACCATATGACCCCGCAATCCCACTGCTGGTCATATACTCTGAGAAAACCATAATTCATAAAGAGTCATGTACCACAATGGTCACTGCAGCACTATTTACAAGAGCCAGGACATGGAAGCAATCAAAATGTCCATCAACAGATGAATGAAAAGAAGATGTGGCACATATACAATGCAATATTACTCAGCCATGTAAAGAAATAAAATTGAGTTGTATATATATTGCTAACTATGTCCTCCTCCATTCATCTTCTTCCAAGTTGAGGTAACTGTATAGTGCTTTTTTAAATTTTTAAAATTACTATTTGTGGGGGTTCTGATGTGGTACTAAATTCTTGTATATCCTTAAGATATCCTCACTTTGCCTGGTTACAGCATTTATGAATTGTAATCCTATTCTTGGCCTCTTTTCTTGGATCAAGACTGGAAAGGGAGTAACCCAATGCCAGCATGTCTTTTACTCTTTGTATGTAACCTGTACTTTCTCCCTGAAAGCTTATGAGACGATCATTTTTTTTTCTTTTGAGGTGCAGAATGTTATCAATATATGCATAGAGGCATTTATTTTCTTATAAATCCAGTCTGGAATTTAATAACATATTTTCATTTAAAATATTTTTGGTTAATTGGGTACTTGTGTTTTCTGTTTATGAATTTGCATGAGTTCTTCCCCTTCTTTGTCCTCCTCCTCCTCTTCCTTCTTTTTTTCAAACTGACCAAATTAGTTACTTACAACATTGTAGAGAGGTGATAGAATATGCAGCTAATGTGTTTATTTTGTTTTGCTTCTTGGGATTAGGCACAAAGATGTGAACTTAATGCCATAAAATTAAAAATTAACATTTTTCAGCATCCCCAAATAGTGAAATCCCTCTAATTCAACTTTTATGATAGTGACCATTTCAAAGCATAAATGTAAAAAATACATTTTTCAAAATATAGTGAACTCCTTGTTTTTATGAAAAGCTACCGACCTCAATTTCCAAAATGAAGTGTCTTTTGACGTTTTTCATATTGATGAGTCTAGCAATATACATTTAAAGAATGATGCAACTGTTTAAGAGAACTTCGTAAATTAGAATCATTTGATTATACCTAATCAGAAAGGTTGCATGTAATATACAGAAGTAGTCCCAATGGAATTTTGAATACCAAATGTTCCATTGTCATATTTATATAACTTTTTTATCCCATCTCACAAGACAAATTTGACATAATTCATGATATACCAGTGAAAATCTGTGTTATATTTATTTCCTTTGGAATTTAAAATTAAAAGTTATTACTATGTTGCTTAATACAAAGAAAATATGCAGGTTATTTATTCCCTAAGAGGTTTAATAAAGAAAATGTTTAAACTCTTTGTACTGAATTGTGCTGATAAAATGTTAAAGAAAAAAGTTAAAGCTTACATAATAAAAAATGTAACTCACCCATATGGTTGTCTTGCTTGCATGAATACAGTGCATTAAGTAATTTAAGATACTATGACCTTATGCATATAATGCTGTGGTTTAGTGATGCTTATTGTAAATCATACAAAATATAATATAAAGAGAATTCATCACCATTCTTGAAAAAATGTAGCTCTATCTTATTAGGTTGAACTGATAGTATTATAGTCACTGGTGACAAGTAGCACATATATTTTTAAAGACATTCTATTAACAATAGACTAAACTTATTTTTTCTTTTAAACTTCCTATTTCTTTTTCCTTTTTCTTTAGCTCTAGGAGGGGAGCATTGGGAAACATAGAGTCTTTGTTACCTACAAGTTAGAATGGATCAGGGAAAATGTGGATGAGGAAGAATGATATTTAACTTCCTGTGCTTGGCAAACATTTCCCAGATTGTAAAGACATGTAGTAGATTATACTGTCCAATTTTTAAATATCCACAAATATTAATGAAAAAGTTTGATATCTCTGAAAAATAATATGGCATCTTAAAAAAAAACTTTATTACATCAGCTCTTATTTCACTGCCTGATGTTTAATTCTTAGGTTTTATCTTTTCAGAAGAAACTGAAGCAAAAGTATGGACACTGAATGTTCTGAGGCTTAATATTATAACAAATGTTTTAAAGCCAGAATTATTTACACAGAAGACATTTGCAAATCCATTGCTTATGTTCCAAATACTATCACATTGTACTTTTTTAAAACTTTACTGAAAGTACCAAGCAATTTACAAAAGGAAGCAGTCTACAGAGGAAGATTATTTACGGAGGAGGAAGACAAGTGGCTCTATATTTTCAATTTGAGCTGAACATGAAAATATAAGATAAATTTCCATTTTTGAAATTAAGCATGTATATAGCTAAAGGTAAAACACAATACTGTTGACTCTTGGACAACATGAGGGATGGGGCACCGACCAACTGTACAGTCGAAAATCTGCCTCTAACTTTTGACTCTCCCAAAACATAACTATTAGCAGCCTACTGTTGACTGGAAGCCTTACCAATAACATAAATGGTCAATTAATACATATTTTATATTACATATATTATATACTGTATTCTTACAAAAAGTAAGCCAGAGGAAAGAAAGTGTTATTAAGAAAATCATAAGGAAGAGAAAATACCTTTATGGTATTTATTTTTACCATAAGTTTATGTCATCTATTTATAAGGTGAATTATCTGTCAGTACCTACATCAATATAACAACTTTATATGTATTGCTAACAGTAGACATAAAAAATGAAGAGATAATATGAAAAAGAAATTCATATTTATTTACAGGTTTAACCCTTCATGCATTGATTATGAAGAAGCAGCAATATGATTGTTTTACAGTAGCCTAGTGTAATCAATAGGATTGTTTCAAGGTAACATAACATATGCTAATAAATGAATTGTTATAAAATTTTTATGGCATATAGTATTGAAGTGATAATCATAATGCAGCATTAGATACATTGCTACAGTTTAAAAAATATTTACCTGAGATGACAGGCTGATATACAGTTTCTCCAATTACAAGAGAGAGGCATACTGTATGACAATGTAATTACTTGAGAGTAAAGTTATAAAACAGTAAGAAAACTAACACATTATTAAGTTTACATTAAATATCACTCCCCTTATGCCTATATAAGGATAGGCTATGCACTTCAATACAAGTCTTGCACATGACGATTTACATGATGGATACTAGGTGATGATGATGATGGTGATTAGGCAATTATAATGCTTACACAAAAACATCTCATACCGTTCTTGCCATACAGTTATTAGATTTCACATGAAGATACACACACACAGCAGAAAAGTTTATTAACTATATTGTATGATGGTTTTCTACAATTCATTAAGTGGAAGTGGATGATCAAAAATATCTTCATCCTAGTCATCTTCAAGTTCAGTCAGCCGAGGAAGAGGAGGGGTTGATATTTCTGTCTCAGGGGTGACAGAAGTGGCAGAGGTGCAGGATGTGAAAAGGAAGGCAGGAGAGGTAGGCACACTCAATGTAACTTCATGGAGGTATATCATATTTTCTGTCTTTTTTTTTTTTTTGCTTTTTCATTTCTCTAAAGATATTTCTATATGGTACAAATCTTTCCACTGTTTTCTTTAGTTTCAGTGCCCATATCATAGAAAGATCCATGTCATAAAAGAAGTGAAAGCAGTCTTGAATAATCAGAACACTTCTGCCAGATTGGCTAATGTCAATTTATTTTCTGAGACTGCTTCTATGTCTTCTTCCTCTTTGTATGGCACTGGTTCAGAAGCAATCATTAAGCTGTCTTCTGTCAATCCTTTGGTGTGCTGTTAGTTCTTCAATTTCTTCAAGATCTAAATCGTGAAACACTTCACCCTCCACCTTTTTTGCTGTATCCACTATTTCTTTCATAATTTCCTTGATTGGCTCTGTCATAAATCCTATGAAGTCATGCACAACATCCGGATACAGTTTTCTTCAGCAGGAATTTATTGTTTCAGGCTCGATGGCTTTCATAGCTTTTTTAACAATGAAGACATCTTCAATGGTGTGATCCTTCCAGACTTCCATGATGTTCCCTCTATGGGGTTTTCTTTCATAGCATTAACCATCCTCTCCATAGAGTACTTACTGTGTGTAATGAGCCTTAGAAGTCCTTATGACCCCTGTATCCAGAGGCTGAATTAGAGACATTGTGCTTGGGGGGAAGCAGACCACTCTGACATCTTTGGTGTTGGCCTCATGGGGTCTGGGAGGCAAGGGGCATTGTCCAATATCAAAATAACATTAAAAAGTAGTATCTTACTGGCAAAGTACTTTCTGATTTCGGGGACAAAGTATGGATGGAACTCTTCCAGAAAATGTGTTCTCATTGTTGTTGTCAAAGCCTTATTGTTGTACAACCAAAAAACTAGCAGCTGGTGTTTATCATTTCCTTTCAAGGTTCAGGGTTTAGCAGTTTTATAGATAAGGGCAGTCCTGATTATAAACTAGACTGCATTTGCACAAAACAGTAGAGTTAGTCTATCTCTTTCTGCCTTATATCCAGGGACTCACTTGTCTTCCTTACTAATAAATGTCATTTGTGGCTTTTTCTTCCAGAATATGGCACTTTCATCTGCATTAAAAACCTCTTCAGGCAGGTATTTTTTTCCTCAGTGATTACCTTAATGGTGTCTGGCAAATCATCTGCTGCCTCTGGGTAGGCAAAAACTGCTTCTCCCATTATCTTGATATTTTTTAAGCCAAATCTTTTTCTAAAATTATCAAACCATCCTTTACTGGTATTAAATTCTCAAGCTTCCATCACCTTCCATTGGCTTCAAATTGTCATAAAATGACATTATTTTTTCTCAACTCACAGTAGAGTCTATAGGTATCATATTGGTGGTGGTCACATGAATGAATGTATTTATGAAATTAAAAGGGTAAATTTTACTGAATGTAAATTATGTAAATTACAACTAATTAAAAATGGAAAACCATAAGTAACTATGTTGCAGATAGCTGATAACTCTAAGTCCCTTCCATTTTAATTCAAAGCTAATTCTGATTTTTTTTATTGGGGTATAATTGTTTTACAATGTTGTGTTAGTTTCCAATGTACAGTGAATTAAAGTAGAGTTCCTTGGGCTATATAGAAGGTTCTTGTTAGTTATCCATTTTATACATATTAGTGTATATATAGCAATCCCAATCTCTCAATTCATTCCACCACCACAAGGCACTCCCCTGCTTTCCCACCTTGGGGTCCATACATTTGTTCTCTCCATCTGTGTCTCTATTTCTACCTTGCAAACAGGTTCATTTGTGCCATTTTTCCAGGATCCAGATATATGCGTTCATATACAATATTTGTTTTTCTCTTTCTGACTAACTTCCCTCTGTATGACAGTCACTAGGTCCATCCACGTCTCTACAAATGACACATTTTCATTCCCTTTTATGGCTGGTAATATTCCATTGTATATATGTAACAAATCTTTATCCATTTGTCTGTTGATGGACTTTTAGGTTGCTTCCATGTCCTGGCTATTGTAAATAGTGCTGCAATGAATACTGGGGTGCCTGTGGCTATTGTAAATAGTGCTGCAATGAATATTGGGATGCATGTGTCTTTTTGAATTATGGTTTTCTCTGGGTATATGCCCAGTAGTGGGATTGCTGGATCACATGGTAATTCTATTATTCTTTATTTTAAGGAAACTCCATACTGTTCTCCATAGTGGCTGTATCAATTTACATTCCCACTAACAGTGTAAGAGGGCTGCCTTTTCTCCACACCCTCTCCAGCAAGGATTGTTTGTAGATTTTTTGATGATGGCCACTCTGACTGGTGTGAGGTGATACCTCATTGTAGTTTTGATTTGCATTTCTCTAATAATTAGTGACGTTGAACATCTTTTCATGTGCTTGTTGGTCATCTGTATATCTTCTTTGGAGAAATGTCTATTTAAGTCTTCTGCCCATTTTTGATTGGGTTCTTTGTTCTTTTGACATTGAGCTGCATGAGCTGTTTATATATTTTGGAGATTAATCCTTTGTCCACTTATTCATTTGCAAATATTTTCTTGCACTTTGAGGGTTGTCTTTTCATCTTGTTTATGGTTTCCTTTGTTGTGCAAAAGCTTTTAAGTTTTCTTAGGTCCCATTTGTTTATTTTTGTTTTTATATCCATTACTCTAGGAGGTGGGTCAAAAAAGTTCTTACTGTGATTTATGTCAAAGAGTGTTCTTCCAATGTTTTCCTCTAAGAGTTTATAGTGTCCGGTCTTACATTTAGTACTTTAATCGATTTTGAGTTTATTTTTGTGTATGGTGTTAGGGATTGTTCTAATTTCATTCTGTTACATGGAGCTGTCCAGTTTTCCCAGCACTGCTTATTGAAGAGGCTGTCTTTGCCCCATTGTATATCTTTGCCTATTTTGTCATAGATTAGTTGACCAGAGGTGCATGGGTTTATCTCTGGGCTTTCTATCCTGTTCCATTCATCTATATTTCTGGTTTTGTGCCAGTACCATATTGTCTTGATTACTATAAGTTTGTAGTTTATTCTGACATCAGGGAGACTGATTCCTCCAGCTCTGTTTTTCTTCCTCAAGATTGCTTTTTTTATTTGGGGTCTTTTGTGTCTCCATACAAATTTTAAGATTTTTTTGTTCAAGTTCTGTGAAAAATGCCAGTGGTAGTTTGATAGGAATTGCACTGAGTCTATAGATCACTTTAGGTAGTATAGTCATTGCCACAATATGGATTCTTCCAATCCAAGTACATGGTGTATCTCACCATCTGTGTCATTTTTTATTTCTTTCATCAGTGTCTTATAATTTTTTGTGTACATGTATTTTACCTCCTTAGGTAGGTTTATTCCTAGGTATTTTCTTCTTTTTGTTGCAGTGGTGAATGGGATTCTTCCCTTAATTTGTTTTTCAGATATTTTGTTGTTACTGTATAGAAATGCAAGAGATTTCTGTGCATTAATTTTGTATACTGCAACTTTACCAAATTCATTGATTAGCTCTAGTAGTTTTCTGGTAGAATCTTTAGGATTCTCTATGTATAGTATCATGTCATCTGCAAACAGTGACAGTTTTACTTCTTCCCTTCCAATTTATATTCCTTTTATTTCTTTTCCTTCTCTGATTGCCATAGCTAGGACTTCCAAAACTATGTTGAATAATAGTGTCAAGAGTGCACATATTTCTCTTGATGCATATCATAGAGGAAATGTTTTCAATTTTTCACCATGGAGAATGAGGTTTGCTGTTGGTTTGCCATAAATGACCTTTATTATGCTGAGGTAGGTTCCTTCTATGCTCACTTTCTAGATAGTTTTTATCATAAATGGGTGTTGAATTTTGTCAAAAGCTTTCTCTGCATCTATTGAGATGATAATATGGATTTATTCTTCAGTTTGTTATTGTGGTGTATAACATTGATTGATTTGCATATATTGAAGAATCCTTGCATCCCTGTGATAAATGCCACTTGATCATGGTGTATGATCCTTTTAATGCATTGTTGGATTCTGTTTGCTTAGCATTTTGTTGAGGATTTTTGCACCTATATTCATCAGTGATATTGGTCTGTAATTTTGTTTTTAGGTGATATCTTTGTCCAGTTTTAGTATCAGGGTGATGGTGGCCTCATAGAATGAGTTTGGGAGTGTTGCAACCTCTGCACTTTTTTGGAAGAGTAGAGAAAGGTGGGTGCTATCTCTTCACTAAGTGTTTGATAGAATTCACCTGTGAAGACATCTGTTTCTGGACTTTTGTTGTTGGAAGATTTTTAATCACAGTCTCAATTTCACTGCTTGGTCTATTCATTTTATCTATTTCTTCCTGTTTCAGCCTTGGGAGGTTATTCCTTTCTAAGAATTTGTCCATTTCTTCCAGGCTGTCCATTTTATTGGCATATGGTTGCCTGTAGTAGTTGATTATGATCCTTTGAATTTCTGCAGTGTCCATTGTAACTTATTTTTAATTTCTAATTTTATTGATTTGAGTCCTCTCCCTCTTTTCCTTGATGAGTGTGGCTAAAGGTTTATCAATTCTGTTTATCTTCTCAAAGAACCAGCTTTTAGTTTTATTAATCTCTGCTGTAGTTTTCTTTGTTTATATTTCATTTATTCCTGCTGTAATCTTTATGATTTCTTTCCTTCTACTAACTTTGTTTTTTTGTTGTTGTTGTTGTTTTTTAATTTTTTTGTTTCTTCTTTCTCTAGTTCTTTTAGGTGTAAGGTTAGATTGTTTGAGATTTTTCTTATTTCTTGAGGTAGGATTGTATTGCTGTAAACTTGACTCTTAGAACTGCTTTTTCTGCATCCCATAGGTTGGGGTCATTGGGTTTTCATTGTCATTTGTCTCTAGGCATTTTTTGCTTTTCCCTTTGATTTCTTCAGTGATCTCTTGGTTATTTAGTAGTGTATAGTTTAGCATCCATGTGTTTCTGTTTTTTACAGTTCTTTTCTCCTGTAATTTATATCTAATATATTAGTGTTTTGTTTGGAAAAGGTGTTTAATATTATTTCAATTATCTTAAATTTACTGAGGCTTGATTTGTGACCCAAGATACGATCTATCCTGGAGAATGTTCCATGGGCACTTAAGAAGAAAGTGTAATCTGCAGATTTTGGATGGACTGTCCTATAAATATCAATTAAATCTATCTGGTCTATTGTGTCATTTAAAGCTTGTGTTTCCTTATTAATTTTCTGTCTTGATGATCTGTCCATTCGTGTAAGTGAGGTGTTAAAACCCCCCACTATGATTATGTTACTATTTCCCTTTTAATGACTGTTAGCATTTGCCTTATGTATTGAGGTGCTCCTTTATTGGGCACATATATATTTATAATTGTTATACCTTCTTCTTGGATTGATCTCTTAATCATTATGTAGTGTTCTTCCTTGTCCCTTATAACATTCTTTATTTTAAAGTCTAACTTATCTGATATGAGTATTTCTACTTCAGCAGTTTTTTCCATTTTCATTTGATGGAATATCTTTTCCCATCCTCTCACTTTCAGTTTGTATGTGTCCCTAGGTTTGAAGTGGGTCTCTTGTAGACAGTATATATACGGGTTTCCTTTTTGTATCCATGCAGCCAGTCTGCGTCTTTTGGTTGGATTCATTCATTAAATTCATTAAATTCATTAAATTTCATTAAATTCATTCACATTTAAGGTAATTATCAATATGTATGTTCATATTACCATTTTCTTAATTGTTTTGCTTTTGTTTTTTAGATCCTTTTTTTCCCTTGAGTTTCCCGATTAGAGAAGTTCCTTTAGCATGTTGTAGAGCTGGTTTGATGGTACTGAATTGTCTTAGCTTTTGCTTGCCTGTAAAGCTTTTGATTTCTCTGTCAAAACTGAATGAGGGGGAGGAGCTTCAGGATGGCAGAAGAGTAAGATGCAGAGATCACGTTTATCCCCACAAATACATTAGAAATACATCTACATGTGAAACAGCTGCTATAGAACACTTACTGAACAATGGCAGAAGACCTCAGACCTCCCAAAAAGCAAGAAACTCCCCAGGTACCTGGGTAGGGAAAAAGAAAAAAGAAAAAACAGAGACAAAGGAATATGGATGGGACCTGCACCACTGGGAGGGAGCTGTGAAGGAGGAAAGGTTTCCACACACTAGGAAGCCCCTTCACGGGTGGAGACAGTGGGTGCCAGATGGGGGGAGCTTCAGAGCCACAGAGCAGAGCACAGCAACAGGGGTGCAGAGGGCAAAGTGGAGAGATTCCTGCACAGAGGAACTGTGCTGACTAGCACTCAGCAGCCCGAGAGGCTTGTCTGCTCACCCGCCGGGGCAGGCAGGGGCTGGGGGCTAAGGATCGGGCTTCAGTTGGATCCAGGGAGAGGACTGGGGTTGGCTGTGTGAACACAGCCTGAAGGGACTACTGCACCACAGCTAGCCAGGAGGGAGCCTGGGAAAAAGTCTGGACCTTCCATAGAGGTAAGAGAATTTTTCTTCCCTCTTTGTTTCCTGGTGTATGAGGAGAGGGGATTAAGAGTGCCGCTTAAAGGAGCTCTAGAGATGGGCGCAAGCCATGTCTATCAGCACAAACTCCAGAAATGGGCATGGGACACTAAGGCTGCTGCAGCTTCCACCAAAACATCTGTGTGCAAGCACAGGTCACTCTCCACACCTCCCCTCCCAGGATCCTGTGCAGCCCACCACTCCCAGGGTCCCATGATCCAGGGACAACTTCCCTGGGAGAACACATGGCGTGCCTCAGGCTGTTGCAATGTCATGCTGGCCTCTTCCACCACAGGCTCACCCCACACCTGTACCGCTCCATACCCCCATCCTGAGTTCCCAAATCAGCTGCTCCTTTAACGCCATCCTGTCTGAGCTAGGAACAGATGCACTCAGACGACATACATGCAGGGTCCAAATTCAAAGCTGAACCCCAGGAGCTGTGCGAACAAAGAAGAGAAAGGGAAATTTCTCCCAGCAGCCTCAGGGGCAGCGGATTAAATCTTCACAATCAACTTGATGTACCCTGCATCTGTGGAATACCGGAATAGAAAATGAATCATCCCAAATTGAGGAGGTGGACTTTGGGAGCAAAGATATATTTTTTTCCCCATTTTTCACTTCTTGTAAGTGTGTATGTACATGCTTCTGTGTTTGACATTGTGTGTATAGCTTAGCTTTTACCATTTGTCTGAGGATTCTCTCTGTCCATTTTTTTTTTTTACTTTTTAAAATTTTCTTCTTAATAACTATTCTTTATTTTTTTTATTTTATTTCATTTTATCTTCTTTCTTTCTTTCTTTCTTTCTTCCTATTTTTTCTCTCTTTTATTTTGAGCCCTGTGGATGAAAGTCTCTTGGTGCTCCGGCCAGGCATGATGGCTGTGCCTCTGAGATGGGAGAGCCAAGTTCAGGACACTGGTCCACAAGAGACCTCCCAGCTCCATGTAATATCAAATGGTGAAATTCTCACAGAGATCTCCATCTCAGTGCCAAGACCCAGCTTCACTCATTGACCAGCAAGCTATGGTGCTGGACACCCGATGCCAAACAACTAGCAAGACAGGAACACAACCCCATCTATTAGCAGAGAGGCTGCCTAAAATCATCATAAGGTCACAGACACCCCAAAACACACCACCAGACGTGGACCTGACCATGAGAAAGACAAGATGCAGCCTCATCCACCAGAACACAGGCACTAGTCGCCTCCACCAGGAAGACTACACAACCCACTGAACCAACCTTAGCCACTGGAGACAGACACCAAAAACAACAGGAACCTGCAGCCTGTGAAAAGGAGAACACAAACACAGTAAGTTAAGCAAAATGAGAAGACAGAGAAACACACAGCAAATGAAGGAGCAAGGTAAAAACTCACCAGACCTAAAAAAGGAAGATGAAATAGGCAGCCTACCTGAAAAAGAATTCAGAATAATGATAGTAAAGACAATCCAAAATCTTGGAAACAGAATAGAGAAAATACAAGAAATGTTTAACAAGGACCTAGAAGAACTAACTAAACAGCAAACACACAATGATGAAAAAAATACATTAAATTAAAAATTCTCTAAAAGGGTTCAATAACAGAATAACAGGCGGAAATATGGAAAAATGACCTAGAAGATAAAATACTGGAAAAACCTACTGCAGAGCAGAAAAAAGAATGAAAAGATCTGAGGACAGTCTCAGAGACCTCTGGGACAACATTAAAGTCAGCAACATTCGAATTATATGGGTCCCAGAAGAAGAGAAAAGAAACGAACTGAGAAAATATTTGAAGAGATTATAGTTGAAAGCTTCCCTAATATGGGAAAGGAAATAGTTAATCAAGTCCAGGAAATACAGAGACTCCCATACAGGATAAATCCAAGGAGAAACAGGCCAAGACACATATTAATCAAACTATCAAAAATTAAATACAAAGAACAAATATTAAAAAGCAGCAAGGGAAAAAAACAAATAACACACAAGGAAATACCCCTAAGGTTAACAGCTTATCTTTCAGGAGAAACTCTGCAAGCCAGGAGGGAGTGGCAGGACATAGTTAACCTGATGAAAGGGAAAAAACTACACCAAGATTACCCTATCCAGTAGGGATCTCATTCAGATTCAATGGAGAAATTAAAAACTTTAGAGACAAGCAAAAGCTAAGAGAATCCAGCACCACCAAACCAGCTTTACAACAAATGCTCAAGGAACTCCTCAAGGCAGGAGACAGAAGAGAAGGAAAAGACCTATAATAACAAACCCCAAATAATTAAGAAAATGTTAACAGGAACATATGTCTTAATAACTACCTTAAATGTAAATGGATTAAATGCTCCAACCAAAAGAAATAGACTGGCTGAATGGATACAAAAACAAAACCTGTATATATGCTGTCTACAAGAATCACACTTCAAACCTAGGGACACATACAGACTGAAAGTGAGGGGATGGAAAAAGATATTCCATGCAAATGGAAATCAAAAGAAGCCTGGAGTAGCAATTCTCATATCAGACAAAATAGACTTTAAAATAAAGACTCTTCTTACAAGAGAAAAAGAAGGACAGTACATAATGCTCAAAGGGATCAACCCAAGAAGAAGATATAGCAATTGTAAATATTTATGAACCCAACATATGGGGCACCTCAATACATAAGGCAAATACTAACAGCCATAAAAGAGGAAATCAGCAGTAACACAATCATAGTAGGGGAATTTAACACCCCACTTTCACCAATGGACAGATCATCCAAAATGAAAATAAATAAGGAAACACAAGTCTTAAATGATACATTACACAAGATGCACTTAATTGATATTTATAGGACATTCCATCCAAAAACTACAGAATATACATTCTTCTCAAGTGCTCATGGAACATTCTCCAGGATAGATCATATCTAAGGTCACAAATCAAGCCTTGGTAAATTTAAGAAAATTGAAATTGTATCAAGTATCTTTTCTGACCACAATGCTATGAGACTAAATATCAATTACAGGAAAAAATCTGTAAAAAATACAAGTGCATGGAGGCTAAACAGCATACTACTCAATAACCAAGAGATCACTGAAGAAATCAAAGAGGAAATCAAAAAATTCCTAGAAGCAAATAACAATGAAAACACGATGACACAAAACCTAAGGGATGCAGCAAAAGCAGTTCTAAGAGGGAAGTTTATAGCAATAAAATACTAACTTGAGAAACTAGAAACATCTCAAATAAACAACCTAACCTTACCCCTAAAGCAATTAGAGAAAGAAGAACAAAAACCCCAATGTTAGCATAAGGAAAGTAATCATAAAGATCAGATCAGAAATAAATGAAAAAGAAATGAAGGAAATGAGAGCAAAGATCAATAAAACTAAAAGCTGGTTCTTTGAGAAGGTAAAGATAATTGATAAACCATTAGCCAGACTCATCAAGAATAAAAGGGAGAAGACTCAAATCAATAGAATTAGAAATGAAAAAGGAGAAGTAACAACTGACACTGCAGAAATACAAAAGGATCGTGAGAGATTACTACAAGCAACTATATGCCAATAAAATGGACAACCTGGAAGAAATGGACAAATTCTTAGAAATGTACAGCCTTCTGAGACTGAACCAGGAAGAAATAGAAAATATGAATAGAACAATCACAAGCACTGAAATTGAAACTGTCATTAAAAATCTTCCAACAAACAAAAGCCAAGGACTAGATGGTTTCACAGGTGAATTCTATCAAACATTTAGTGAAGAGCTAGCACCTATCCTTCTCAAAATCTTCCAAAATATAGCAGAGGGAGGAACACTCCCAACTCATTCTACGAGGCCACCATGACCCTGATACCAAAACCAGCCAAAGACGTCACAAGGAAAAAAAACTACAGGCCAAAATCACTGACAAACATACATGCAAAAATCCTCAACATAATACTAAGAAACAGAATTCACCAGCACATTAAAAGGATCATACACAATGAACAAATAGGGTTTATCCCAGGAATGCAAGGATTCTTCAGTATATGCAAATCAATCAATGTGATACACCATATTAACAAACTGAAGGAGAAAACCATATGATCATCTCAATCGATGCAGAGAAAGCTTTCAACAAAATTCAACACCCATTTACAATAAAAACCCTGAAGAAAGTAGACATACAGGGAACTTTCCTCAACATAATAAAGGCCATATATGACAAACCCACAGCCAACATTGTCCTCAATGGTGAAAAACTCTAATAATTTCCACTAAGATCAGGAATAAGGCAAAGTTGCCCACACTCACCACTCTTATTCAACATAGTTTTGGCAGTTTTAGCCACAGCAATCAGAGAAGAAAAGGAAATAAAAGGAATCCAAATCAGAGAAGAAGAAGTAAAGCTGTCACTGTTTGCATATGACATGATACTATATGTAGAGAATACTAAAGATGCTACCAGAAAGCTACTAGAGCTAATCAATGAATTTGGTAAAGTAGAAGGATACAAAATTAATGCACAGGAGTCTCCAGCATTCTTATACACTAATGATGAAAAATCTGAAAGTGAAATTAAGGAAACACTCCCATTTACCATTGCAACAAAAAGTATAAAATATCTAGGAATAAACCCACCTAAGGAGACAAATGACCTGTATGCAGAAAATTATAAGACACTGATGAAAGAAATTAAAGATGATACAAATAGATGGAGAGATATACCATGTTCTTGGATTGGAAGAATCTACATTGTGAAAATGACTCTACTACCCAAAGCAATCTACAGATTCAATGCAATCCCTATCAAACTACCACTGACATTTTTTACAGAACTAGAATAAAAAATTTCATAATTTGTATGGAAATGCAAAAGGCCCCAAACAGCCAAAGCAATCTTGAGAAAGAAAAATGGAGCTTGAGGAATCAAGCTCCCTGACTTCAGACTATACTACAAAGCTACAGTAATGAAGAGAGCATGGTACTGGCACAGAAACAGAAATATAGATCAATGGAAGAGGAAAACCCAGAGACAAACCCACATACATATGGTCACCTTATCTTTGATGAAGGAGGCAAGAATATACAGTGGAGAAAAGGCAGACTCTTCAATATGTGGTGCTGGGAAAACTATACAGCTACATGTAAAAGTATGAAATTAGAAACCTCCCTAACACCATACACAAAAATAAACTCAAAATGGATTAAAGACCTAAATATAAGGCCAGACACAATCAAACTCTTAGAGGAAAACATAGGCAGCACACTCTATGACATAAATCACAGCAAGATCCTTTTTGACCCAGCTCCTAGAGAAATGGAAATAAAAACAAAAATAAAGAAATGGGATCTAATGAAACTTAAAAGCTTTTGCACAGCAAATGAAACCATAAACAAGACCAAAAGACAACCCTCAGAATGGGAGAAAATATTTGCAAATGAAGCAACTGACAAAGGATTAATCTCCAAAATTTACAAGCAGCTCATGCAGCTCAATATCAAAAAAAGCAAACAACCCAATCCAAAAATGTGCAGAAGACCTAAATAGACATTTCTCCAAAGAAGATATACAGATTGCCAACAAACACATGACAGAGTGCTCAACATCATTAATCATTAGAGAAACGCAAATCAAAACTTCAATGAGATATCATCTCACACTTGTCAGAATGGCCATCATCAAAAAATCTAGAAACAATAAATGCTGGAGATGGTGTGGAGAAAAGGGAACACTCTTGCACTGTTGGTGGGAATGTAAATTGATACAGCGACTATGAAGAACAGTATGGTGGTTCCTTAGAAAACTACAAATAGCACTACCATATGATCCAGCAATCCCACTACTGGGTATATACCCTGAGGAAACCATAATTCAAAAAGAGTCATGTACCAAAATGTTCATTGCAGCTCTATTTACAATAGCCAGTACATGGAAGCAACCTAAGTGTCCATCAACAGATGAATGGATAAAGATGTGGCACATATATACAATGGAATATTACTCAGCCATAAAAAGAAACGAAATTGAGTTTTTTGTAGTGAGGTGGATGGACCTAGAATCTGTCATACAGAGGGAAGTAAGTTTGAAAGAGGAAAACAAATACCATATGCTAAAACATATACCTGGAATTTAAGAAAAAACACCAAAAAGGGTCCTGAAGAACCTAGGGGAAAGATGGGAATAAAGACACAGACCTACTAGAAAATGGACCTGAGGATATGGGGAGGGGGAAGGGTAAGCTGTGACAAGGTGAGAGAGTGGCATGAACATATATACACTACTAAACATAAAATAGATCACTAGTGGGAAGCAGCCACATAGCACAGGGAGATCAGCTCAGTGCTTTGTGACCTCCTAGAGGGGTGGGATAGGGAGGGTGGGAGGGAGAGAGATGCAAGAGGGAAGAGATATGGGAGCATATATATATGTATAAGTGATTCACTTTGTTATAAAACAGAAACTAACACACCATTGTAAAGCAATTATACTCCAATAAAGATGTTTAAAAAAAAAAAGTGAAAAGATAACCCACACAATGGGAGAAAATATTTGCAAAACATATATCTGATAAAGGGCATGTTTCCAGTATACATAAGTAACTCTTGTAATTCAACAACAAGAAGACAAATAACCCAATTTAAAACTGGGAAATAGGGCTTCCTTGGTGGTGCAGTGATTGAGAGTCTACCTGCCGATGCAGGGGACACGGGTTTGTGCCCTGGTCCGGGAAGATCCCACATGCCGTGGAGCAGCTGGGCCCGGGAGCCATGGCTGCTGAGCCTGCACGTCCGGAGCCTGTGCTCTGCAACGGGAGGGTCCAGAACAGTGAGAGGCCCGCGTACCGCAAAAAAAATAAAAACAAACAAAACTGGGAAATAATTGAATAGTCATCTCTCCAAGGAAGATACACAAGTGGCCAATAAGCACATGAAAAGATGCTCAACATCATTAGTCACTAGGGAAATGCATATCAAAACCACAGTGTGACACCGCTTCACATTCTAGAATGGCTATAATAAAAAAGACAGACAATAATGTTGTGCAGAAATTAGAACCTTCATACATTGTTAGTGGGAATGTAAAATGGTGCAGACATTTTGCAAAAGTGTCTGGCAGTTCCTCCACTGATTAAACATGTATTTACCATATGACCCAGCAATTCTACTTGTAGGCATATATCCAAGAGAAATGAAAATATATGTCCACACAAAAGACTGTATTTGAATGTTCATATCAGCAGGATTCATAAAAGCCAAAAGTAGAAACAATCCAAATGGCCACCAACTGATGAATGGATACATAAAATGTGATAAATCCATGTAGTGGACTATTAGTTAACCATAAAAAGGAATGGATTGTTGATACATACAACATGGATGAAGCTTGAAAAGATGATGCTATGTGAAAGAAGCCGGTCACAAAGGGTCACATACTATATGATTCCATTTATACAAAATGTCTAGGACAGACAAATACATACAGACAAAAAGACTGGTAGTTCCTGGCAACTAGGGAGAGGGCAGGGTGAGAAGTGACTGCTACTGTGTCCGAGGTTTCCTTGGGTAGTAATAAAATAGTGGTGATAGTTATACAACTCCTTGAATATACCAAAGACCACTGAATTGTACACTCTAAAAGAGTGAATTTTGTGATCTGTGAATTATTCATCAATAAAGCTGTTAGTAAACAAACAAAAAAGTGAATGAGATCTTTGCCAGATAGAGTAATCTTTGTTGTAGGCTTTTTCCTTTCATCGCTTTAAATATATCCTGCCACTCCCTTCTGGCCTGCAGAGTTCTGCTGCAAGATCAACTGATAACCTTATGGGGATTCCCTTGCATATTATTTGTCTCTTTTCCCTTGCTGCTTTCAATATTTTTCTTTGTATTTACTTTTTGATAGTTTGATTATTATGTGTCTCTGCATGTTCTCCTTGAGTTTATCCTGTATGTGAGTTTATCCTGTATGTGACTTGATTGACTATTTCCTTTCTCATGTTAGGCAAGCCATTGACTATAATCTCTTCAAATGTTTTCTCAGACGCTTTCTCTTTCTTTTCTTCTTCTGGGACCCCTATAATTTGAATGTTGGTGTGTTTAATGTTGTCCCCAAGGTCTCTGAGACTGCCATCAATTGTTTTCATTCTTTTATTTAAATTTTGCTCCATGGCAGTTTTTTCCACCATTCTATCTTCCAGCTCACTTTTCTGTTCTTCTGCCTCAGTTCTTCTGCTACTGATTCCTTCTAGAGTATTTTTAATTTCAGTTATTTTGTTGTTCATCACTGCTTGTTTGTTCTTTAGTTCTTCTATGTTCTCATTAAACATTTTTTGTATTTTCTCCATTCTATTTCTGAGGTTTTGGATAATCTTTACTATCATTACTCTGAATTATTTTTCAGGTAGACTGTCTATTACCTCTTCATTTGTTTGGTCTTGTGGGTTTTTACCTTGCTCCTTCATCTGCAGCATATTTCTCTGTCTTCTCATTTTGTTTACTTAGTGCATTTGGGGTCTCCTTTCTGCAGGCTGCATGGTCATAATGCCTGTTACTTCTGGTGTCTGCACCCAGTGGGTGGGTTTTGTCCAGTGGCTTGTGTAGGCTTCCTGGTTGGGGGGATTGGTGCCTGTGTTCTAGGGGTTGGAGCTGGATCTTGTCTCTCTGATGGGCAGGGCCACATCCAGTGGTGTGTTTTGGCATGCCTGTGAGCTTAGTATGACTCTAGGCAGCCTGCCTGCTAATGGATGGGGTTATGTTCTTGTCTTCCTAGTTGTTTGGTGTGAGGCATCCAGCACTGGAACTTGCTGGCCTTTGGTTGGAGCTGGGCCTTAGTGTTGAGAGGGAGACCTCTAGGAGGTATCTCACCAATTAATACTCCCTGGGGCTGGTAGTTCTCTGGTGGTCCAACATCCTGGTCTCAGCTCTCTCACCTCAGAGGCTCAGGCCTGGCCCCTTCAAGCTGCACAGTGCAGAAAAAAAAAAAAAGAAAAAGAAAGAAAACAGACAAAATCTCAAGACAAATGGTAAAGGCAAAATCAAACAGACCAAAACACATGAAGAAACACATCCTCAAAATAAAAAAAAAGAGAGAGAAAACAAAAAGAGCAACCAAACAAATAAATGAACCAAAAAATGAAAACAAACACTAATAACTAGACTAACAAAAAAAAAAGAAAACAAAAAGAAATCAAAAGCAGAAAGCAAACTAAAATAAGGCAAAGGAAGCATAAAAAAACACACAAAACTATCAAAAAAAAGATAAAAAGAAAAGAAAAGAAAACAAAAGGACAAAACAGCAAAAAAGTAAAGTAAAAATAGAAAAATATAAAAAGAAGATAAAAACAAAGCCATACAAATGAAACAAATGAAAACAACAAAAAAGGAAAAAACACAATATAAGGAAAATGTAAAGTAGAAATAGAAAAAAAATTAAATATTAAAAATAAAAGCAACAGTGAGAGGTCCATGTACCGCAAAAATAAATAAATAAAATAAAATGTACTCTTAAAAAATAAATAAATAAAATAAAAGCATAAAGACTAAAAAAAAGAAAAAGTAAATAAAAAGTTAAAAGAATAATAAAGAAAGAACAACAGAACAAAATGAAAAAAATATAGTAGTAATAATAGCATTTTCCTGGGCCCTCAGCTGTCAGTGTCCTTGCCTCCACAGTGAGCCACAGCCAATCCCTGCCTCCCCAGGAAGTCCTCCAATACTTCTAGGTAGGCCTCTGGACCTGCTGTTGACACTGTGAGGCCATCTCATACTCTGATCTGACCTTACTCTTGTGTTTACTTGTCCCCAAAGTCCACAGTTGCCCCCAAAGTCCACAGCCTCAATTGTGGGAACACTCATTGCCTATTCAGGTACTCCACATATGCAGGGTTTACGAAGCCAAATGCAGGGATTTAATCCACTGCTCCTGCTGCTGTACAGAGAGATTTCCCCCCCTCTTTGGTCACACTGCCCATGGAGTTCAGCATTGGTTGTGTCCTAACCTCTGCATGTGGGCCACCCTCACGTGTTTGTTCCCCACACAGGCAAGAGGGGGCAAAAGCAGTGGCTGATTAGGCCTCACTTGCTCACTCAGCCATGAGAGAGGGAGGGCAAGGTAGTCACAACTGGGATGTGTGGGGAGTGCCTGTGGCAGCATAGGCCAACAGAAATTTGCAAAAGCCTGGGGTGCACCTTGTGATCTCCTGGAGAAGTCGGTCACAGATCACAGGACCCTCAGCACAGGGTCCCAGGAAGGTATGGGCAGTGACATCTGCTTGCTCACAGGACCCATGGTGGCAGCAGTGGCAGAGTAGCCATTGTGCCTGCCTCTGGAGTCCAAGATAAGAACCACTGCTCATGCCAGTCTCTGGAGCTCGTGTAGGCAGTTCCCTGCCATCTGTGAGTGCACAGAGCAAGAAGCTCCTGTGGCAGGCCCTCCCCTCTCCTCACGCACCCTGCAAAAATGGTTCCTTGCCTCTCTGGCAAGTTCAGGCTTCTTCCTGGACTCCCTCAGCTGTGGCTCACTAGCCCCCTCTGGCTGTCTTCACACAGCCAACCCCAGTGTTTTCCCTGGGGTCTGACATCCAAAGCCCAAGCCTCAGCACCCAGAACCCACCATTGTAGGCAGACAAGCGTCTCAGGCTGGGGTGTGCTGGCCGGCACTGACCTTCTGTGCAGAATTATCTCTGCTTTACCCTCTGCACCCTTATTGCTGTGCTTTCCTCTGAGGTTCTGAAGCTTCCACTGTCCCCGCCAGTGATGGGGCTTCCTAGTGTGCAGAAATTTTTCCTCCTTCACAGCTCCCTCCCAGAGACGCAGGTCCCATCCCTTCCCTATTCCTTTGTATCTGTTTTTTTTTTTCCTTCTTTCTTCTTTTGCTCTACCCAGTTATGTGGAGATTTTCTTGCCTTTTTGGAAGTTTGAGGTCTTCCACCAGTGTTCAGTAGGTGTTCTGGAGGAACTGTTCCACATGTAGATGTATTTTTGATGTATCTGCACAAGACCATGCAAACTCCTCTCCACTAATTCTGATTTAACAATAGGCATTAAGATGCTTCTCCTAGATTATGCACCAAATTAATCACTCAATGAGAAAAAAATCTAGCCAATTCTTCTAATGAATTTATTTTGCTATTAGTTTGAAGTATTTTTAATACTTACCATCAATATTCTGTTTCTTAAAAATATCATTTTAACCAAATATATAAAATTAGCTTTTTATAAAAGATTATCATAAAAATAGCTCTTTTATTTAAGGACACAATTGTGAATCTTCCCATTGTTATCTTATGAATACTGACCTAATTGAGTCACATTTATTTTAGGTTACACAGTTTCAATGTATTAAAAAAATACAGAGCAAATACTCATATAACCTTTTTAAAGTGATTTGAAGGGTCATATCTTGAAAAATACTTTCCAAAATGTTTATTGTAATTTACATAGGAAAACCTGGTGTGTTGAAAAATATATATTAATAGTCCCATGTTTCAAGGTTTATAATATTTCAAAATAATATTGTAAATGAAGTTTATAATACCTTTATAATGGGAATAAGTAACACATGGAAACATTTGTATAGACATGTTTTATTCTAACATCAGATAGCTGTATTCTTTGGATTTTTGCCTTCTGATGCAAAATGTCCCCATTTTTAACTTAAGTGTAGAAAGACATAGAAGGATGGTAAGTAAGCTTGCAAAACTGATCAGATCTATAGCTTTAAAAAATCACAGTAACTATAAAGTGGGTTCTAAAAGTGGAGAATGACTTGGAGCAGAGAAAGAATGGAAATGACAAGTGTGTAGGCTGCCTAATCCAGATGATGGTAGCTTTGACTAGTGAATGGCAGTGGAGATGAAGAAAACCAGAATAATATGATATATTTATTTTATTAGAAAAACTAAATAAAGATAATTGAAATTAATATACAAAACCTCATTGTATCCATTCACCTAATCCTTCAGTCTATGAATTCTTTTGTGCAAACTTCTAATAACCACATATGTAAGCTCAAGGCCCATGGTCTCACCAAGGGGTAATCCCAAAGGTGGTGATATTAACATAAGCCTTCAAATCTTGGTGTCTCTGACTTCCATGTGTTTCACAAGTGAGAAATTCAGTCTTTTATAGAATCTTTCTCCTAACATAGTTCTGAAAATTCACAGAGAATTCAACTTATAAAATGTGAATTTTCAACAAGTAATATGATTTCAAGATCCTGCAATATGACACATCCAAGAATAGGTTGGTGATTGGAGAGAAAGGAGAGTGAGGGATCTTGGCAGATAGTGGAGACCACTGGAGACTTTGACTGGGGGGCTGTTGGGGAGGTCCCAGAATGTGTGGCATGAGGAGCAGTAGGAAGGGAGGAGCAGTGGGTGAGGAGTTTTGTTATGTAGTGAAGAAGAGAAGCAAGAGGCAGGGAGTTAGAGGGGCTAGGGCCAAGAGTTCAGAGTGGGTGAGGAACTAAGAGCAGGGAGCTCTCACAAGGATGGGCTCTGTGGGGTGCACAGAGGATGCTCAGGAAGACAGGGTTGGAGGACCAGGTGGATGCTTTCAGGTGCAAGCCCTTGTAAGGGGGTTGCAAGTTTCTAGAGAGACAAGCGAGTGGTGTGAGTAAAGAACCCTCCACACTAGCTTCAGATCTCACTAATCCCAGGACCCTCCTTGGGGTGGCATTTGCTTCCATATTCATTTTTCAGACAAAAACACTGAGGCACAGAGAGGTTAAGTAACTTTCCCAGGGTCACGCAGAGTTGAGTTTGGACAAGAAGGCAAGGTTTAGGAACCAACTGGCTCAGCTGCCAGGAAGGGAAGGACAGTATTCCCTCTGCTTGTCCTGTAGTGACTTTAGCCTTGGAGGTGGTGTAAAGAGCAGCCCTGCCCAGTTGCAGGCCCAGGGAAGAGGGTTTGGGGACCAGGGCGTTACCCACCAAGTTACTCACACATGCAGGATTTCAGACAAGTTGAGTGGGCCTCCAGGTAGTGTAGCACTAAGAAGAAATGAGCTAACAGGCCATGAAGAGACATGAAGGAACCTTAAATAAGCCAATCTGAAAAGGATACATACTATATGATTCTAACTGTATAACATTCTGGAAAAGGCAAAACTATGGAGACAGTAAAATGATCAGCAGTTGACAGGAGTGGGAAGGAGGAGAGATGAATAGGTGGAGCACAGAGAATTTTTAGGGTACTGAAATACTCTATAGGATATTGTAGTGTCATTATACATCTGTCCAAACCCATAGAATATAAAACACCAAGAGTGAATCCTAAGATAAACTATGGACTTTGGATGATTATGGTGTGTCAGGGTAGGTTCATCTTTGGTAAACAATGTACTATCTTTTAAACTGAGTTATAATTAACATACAATATTATATTAGGTTCAGGTGCACAACATAGTTATTTGATATTTCTCTGCATTATAAAATATCACTGAAATAAGACCAGTTACTTTCTGTCACCATAAAAAGTTGTTACAATAGTATTAATTATATTTCTTATATGTACATTACATCCCTCTGACTTTATTTTATTTATAGCTGGAAGTTTGATGAGTGATGCTGATAATGGGGAGGCTATGCATGTGTGGGGGCAGAAGTATATGGGAAATATCTGTACCTTCCTCTCAGTTTTGTTGCAAACCTAAACCTTTCTAAAAAAATAAAGTATTAAAAAAAATCTCTTCATTCCTTCAGTTTCTTAATCTCTAATAGTTAGTAGTTTTAGTCAATAAAAATGAATTGATAATATAAGAATAACAAACTATGAAGTAAAACTTTAGACCTCCCCACACACAGAGAGTATTTGAATTTCATAGCAGTGGATGAAAAATTTTTAAAATTTGGTTGAATAATTAATTTCTAGAATTATCTAAAAGGTAATTATAAAATTAACATGAAGTGGAACTATAAAAATAAGTTAATCATAAAGTTTTTCACTTGAAATAAGATGTATTTCAAACGAACATTAATATAACTGCTGGCAGAAACAGTGAAGGAAATGTAATTTTATTTTACAGTTTCATAAGGTATCAAATTATATTTGATACTACAGTGATTTTCTAAGTAGGCCACATTTTTATTTTTAAATTATTGGCAAAAAAATTTCTAGGACTCACCTGTCAGAAAATGCATTGAAACTCTTAAAAAGCAGTTGTCCCTGAAAGAAAATATCTGGATAAAATGCACTAGAGAAAGTTTACAACACTCAGTAGACCAATTATAATTTGACGTGTAGATGGTCTAAAATGATACCATTTGACATATTGTTTCTAGTTCAAATTGAGTGCCAGAAAAAGAACTTAGGGAATCAATAGAAAATGAGAGGGATGTGACCTAGGTTGTACTGTAATATGTAAAGGTATGTTTTGTACATTTTACCAACAATTTTGTATGATATTAACCTTATATCCAATTTATTTACTTCCTTTGAATGGCATATTGGACATGTTGCACACATTTTCATTATCTTGTGAATGTTCTAATTAGTTTTCATATTTTTTATAAATGATTACAATACTAAACAAGACAAATTATTCATTATAAGTCAATATGCTCCATCAACAATGCAGCTCTTTTCTCTAATCACCATCTCCAGTTCCCACATAATACCTACAAACCATGTCACAACCAAAACCACTGCTGACATCAGTCCACTTTTTATCTTTTACGTAACTTGCTTCTCTGCAACCCAGCCTCATAATTACCTTCCTTTTTTCAGTTAGCTCTTAGTTCTGTCTCCAATGGAAATATCACTGACATTGTTTTCTTTCCTTCATGCTGTGTGTGAATATCAAGACTTATTGACTGATATAGTCCCATACATGCCTATGTTCTCTTAAACACTCAAGTAGCCAACATTTTTGGAAGAAGACGGGTTACACTCATCTTTGGTAGCTTCAATGTATGTTTTACTTCTTCTGGTTCATTCTTGTCATTCTGTTACACTAACTTGACCTGTTCATTGTCATAGTCAGCATTCTATGTAGTCCTTCTTTGAAAATAAGAGTCAAACATCAAGAAAAAGTTATCAATGTAGGGTGCCTCTTACATTATAACAACCCTACACGTCCAGCAACTAGAGCCAATTCCACCACTGTCACTTCCCAAATCATTGGCTGACCTTCTCCAATTCTTGAAAACTTTAGTGATTAGATATACTCCCTTCTTTCTAACTTTTGACTTTTATTTACTGCAAACCCTTGGCTTTTCAAAAGGGCTATTTCTGTAATGTCTCCAGTGACTGTTGTGGAGTTGGGAAGAGGGTATTGTCAAGTTTTTGTTACCATGCCAAATCATTAAGTCATTTCTATATTCATTGCTACAAGTTCTCAATTAGCTTTCCTACATGATACATGCACCTCCAAATCAATCTTTTTGCATATGACTTTCAGTTATATCCTCTACCTTCTCAAAGAACTTTGAATCACTCTTAGCCAGGTTCCACAGCAGGAAATTGTCAGGCTAGTCTATTACACAGTAATAACTAATATGGTAATCACATATTCTGTCTTATTAGAATGACCACTTTTAACACACACTTTAATTTTAATTTCACTAAGTTTTACATCATTTCTCAAGTTATGTTGCTTACTTATGAAATGTATTCTTTTGAATGTTCTTATCTCTTTCTTTAAGGGATATTTAAGAAGATATTTTTCCATGCCCCTTGCCTAATTTATAGGTAATAAGATTTTTTTCCTTTTTTTGTTATTCCTGTTACCATATACATTAATGTTTTATTTTGAACATAATGTGTATGTTAATTTTGAAAAATATCTCTTATATGTGATCCTGGTTTACTTTATTCTCCTTTTTAAAAGATAAGCATTGGGGCTTCCCTGGTGGTGCAGTGGTTGAGAGTCCACCTGCCAATGCAGGGGACACGGGTTCGTGCCCCAGTCCGGGAAGATCCCACATGTCGCGGAGCGGCTGGGCCTGTGAGCCATGGCCGCTGAGCCTGCACGTCCGGAGCCTGGGCTCCACAACGGGAGAGGCCACAACAGTGAGAGGCCCGCGTACCACAATAAAAGAAGAAAAAAAAAAAAAAGCTAAGTATTATATCTATGTATGATGTGGTTATGTATTTATTTTCTTAGTATTTTACTTTTATTTATTAGGTTAGGTCCCAGTTGGAAAACATGGAATCTATATAATTTCTTTTGCATAGCATCTGCAAATAAGTTCAGATTTTTGTCTTATTTTTACTTGGTTAATATATAAATGTAGGTAATATCTGTTATTTGTCATTTTAACCTCTGATTTATACCTTTGAAAATTCATTTTTTTACTCAATTTCAATAAAAATAACTCTCCACACTGTTACTTTTCCATAAGGAGTGATGGATCAAGGACTTAATTATGCTTGTTACTTTAGCACTTTTTATATGATTCCTGGGCACAAAATGAGCATTTAATAAATATTTATTGTATGCATTAATAAAGCAGACTACAAAGACTTCAGGATATCAAAAAAATAAAATTGGTTATATAACAATAGTTAGCCAGTTTTAATGAGTTCATTTTTCTCTTCACTGAGAATGACAAGCTTTATATTTTCCTCTGCCTTAAGATCATTGTATTAGCAAAGGGCTTTGTCTCAAGTAAGACCAATATGATCTTAAAATATTGTCTTTAGAAACATACTTTTTTTCTGCTTGAAATATAAAACTTATTGAAAGTCAAAATTAAGTACAAATAGAAATGTTTTATGAAATTCTATAATGGTTTGAAAATGAATTCTGAGAAGAAAGCCCATCACAGGACAGTACTAGATGGTAATTGATGAACTACTGACATTTCAGGTTTTAGTCCTTAATGCATAGGAAACCAATCATTATGCAAATGAAAACATATTTCTAAGTCTCTTCTTGCTGAGAAACACATATTCAATCATTCAGCTTTTGACTGTTCTGTGGTTTTCTTTTTGGCCCTACTTATTGTTGTACATTTGTGTGTGCCCACACTGTCATTTGTGCACATGGGAGAAATAAATGATTAATTCTTGATCTGTTGTTTTAAGAAATATACTTCATTTTTTGTAAAAAGGCTAGTTGTGCTCCAAATGGTAGTAAGAAATTTAATGGGAAGCAGTAAAATAGTATCTTTTTAAAATGTTATTCTTAAGTAAAAGTCAGGTTGTTTTTTTTAAATTTTCCCACACTGTACATTTCTTACCCATGGTTCATTTATTTTGCAACTGGAAGTTTGCACCTCTTAATCTCCCTCAACTATTTCTTTCCTCCCCCCACCTCCCCTCTAGCAACCACTTGTTGTTCTCTGTATCTATAACTCTATTTCTGTTTTGTTATGTTTGTCCATTTGTTTTGTCTTTTAGATTCCACATATAAGCGAAATCATATGGTATCTGTCTTTCTCTGTCTAACTTATTATTAAGTGTATTTCATAATATACTCTAGATCCATCCATGTTGTCACAAATGGCAAAATTCCATTCATTTTTAATGGTTGAGTGATATTCCATTGTATGCATGTATACAATGCATATATATCACATTTTCTTTATCTATTTATCTATTGATGGGCACTTAAGTTGCTTCCATGTCTTGGCTATTGTAAATAATGCTGAAATGAACATAGGAGTGTATATAACTTTTTAAATTAGTGTTTTCATTTTCTTGGGAAATGGAATGGCATTGGAATCCTCTGGCACAAAACCAAACGTAAATGAAATGAACCCACACTAATATGGGCAATTAATCTACAACAAAAGAGGCAAGAATATACAATGAGGAAAGGACAGCATCTTCAATAAATGGTGTTGGGAGAACTAGATGGCTACATGCAAAATAATCAAACTGGATTACTCTCACACCATGCACAAAATAAATTCAAAAAGAATTAAAGAATTAAATGTAATGCCTGAAACCATAAAACTAGAAGAAAACATAAGCAGTATGCTCTTTGACATGGGCCTTAGTAACATGTTTTTTGGATATGCTTTCCCAGGCAAGGGAGACAAAAGCAAAAATAAAGAAATAGGACTACTTCCTACATCAAATAGGAAAAGCTAATAGCCAGAGCCTACAAAATTGTGAGGGAAGGTGAAATGTTTAGGAAGACCTCTTGAGAATAGGAGAGTGTGCACTTTTTAATGAACTGTTTGTGTCTGGATAATCTGTGAGTCATTGTGTGATATTAAAAAAAATCACATAATTGTCTTTTTACATTTTTTAAGTGGCTTTCATTAAGTGCTACATGTTATTATCTTTCAATTACTAGTTAATACTATGTTAAAAATGAATATTATGTAGCTTAAAGCAAAGCCAAACCTATAAAGAAAGACTAAAATTAAGCATGACTACAGTGATATTATAAAGAAAGTTTGCCCTATACCCTGTGAATTTTCTATCAAGAAAAATATATATGTGTACTTAAACTGTCGATGCTGAAACAGTTTAATAATTAATCTTAAAATAGAGTCATTTTTGTTTTTAGAAAGGTAATGAAGTGTTTGCTATATTAATTAGGACTCAAGCAGGAAATAGAGTAGACTACTTAAATATAGCATATGGCAAATGGCATAGCACATGGTCTTTTAATGAATTATTAAATTGCAACTGTCCTGGGTAAAAGAAATATACATACAGACAGTCAGGAGAACTTAAAGTAATATATCGTCTTCTCACAAATAATAGTTACCTTTCAACATGGAACTGCTTTGTGTGCAGTAATTCAGATTAAAGAGTAGTGTTTGTATTTCCTGTATACATGCAATGTTTCGGTATATATTTTTTGAATTCAGTTTCAGAAGCATTCAACTACTATATATGGCTAGCGTTAAAAGCATACACATGGTTTAGACAAGAATGTTTAACTGTCACATAGTTCTAAAAAAATCATATCTGAGGTTTTAATGCATTCTATTTAAACACTTTAGCCACCTGGTAGACAATTATGAAAATTTTAATTGAGTTACCACCGTTTCATTTTATTTTTAATAATAGTTTGCTTTTATAACACTGCCATTTATTAGACATTTATTTAATCCTCACAATGACCTTTATATGAAATACAATTTTATAGTATAATGATGTTTCTGTTGATGATAATGATACTCATAAAGATTCCAAAACTCATCCAATGTGATAGATCAAATACATTTTGGAGGATGGATTCAAACCCATTTCTGTTACATTCCAAAGACTTAGGTATTTCCAAAGCATTATATACTCCTTTCATGTTCTATATTGAGAGACCATGAAATAATTATCAATAAAAGGAAACCTTTTAGAGATTCTGACTTTAATGTTTGAACCTGCACTTCTAAAATTATTCTGATTTGAAACTTTATTGGTTAAATGAATCCTGGGTTAAATAGAAACATGAAATAAAGTTTAGAAACCTCTTGATGTAAAAGTATTTAAAAATTAGTTTGATAGAAATGTTGAGTAGATTTATCATATTCAGTGCATTCTGACAAATCCAAATTTTTTCCACAAAAGAGTGCAAAAGATATTCATTATTTTGTAGTATTGAAAAATATATTGGTGAATGGAGTATGAGTATCATTGAAAATAATTTTAAGGTTAGTAATGAAAGAACTATATTTCCACTGGAATGGACTCCCTGATTTCACTGGGGATGATAGATCCCAGAGTACCAGAATAATGTAGCAGCATTCAGCAATCAGAAACATTAGTGTGATTGTCACAGTGAACAGCAGAATCAGTATACTCATCAGGATGGTAGAACAATAGGCAAATAAAATATTGACCAATTGATCTTGGTATCATAGGACAAAAATAAATAAATATATCATACTGGAAAACTTCCTCCCTCACTTTTTGGTCAACCAAAAATTTTAAAACAAAACAAAATAAACAAGATAAACAACAACAACAGAAACTTCAGTCATCCCAAAGATTTATGGTCCCTACTAAATTTCTCAATTTTATGTCAGTTCTCAGAGATGGAAACCCTTGACTGAGGGGAAAGTATCCTTGAAAAATGACTCCACATTTTTAGCAAAAATTCATATTATAAATCTACCACCTGACATTCCCTGAAGGGATTTGTACAAGGTACCAGGTATCTGGCACTTATAACAAAGGTAACTGCACCAAGGAAAGGAAAACAGCAATCGTTTCAGTAATTAGTGATCAAGAAAAATATTGGTAGCTTATGGTCCAAATTGTCACCTGGACAAATCAAATTTGGTGTATTTCAATCGCTTAGTGAATCCAGTAGTTCTGTAAACAGCCTGTGGTTATTTTCTCAGTTTCTAAGTGTACAGTTGGAATGGGTATATAAAGTCACTGGCAGAGTTCCCTATTAGCTCTCTGACAAGCATAACAATCTAGCTCATTTTGCCTACCAACATGATTAACCAAAATAAACATTTCATTAAAGCCTTGAAATATGCAAGGATTATGAACTTTTTATTACATCTACACTTAAATAAGTTTGATTTATTATAATCAAACAATGAGTCCATTTTCAGTGGCTGTTAGAGATGTGGTTTCTGAAAAAAAGATTTTTTGAAAAAAAAAAATCACAGCCACATCTTATCTATAGCAGTTGATCTAGAATTGTTAAACCAAGCAGGCCACCTTCCACACTTTGCCCCAGGGTCCATAATGTTTCTGGATTAGTACCTATTTACACTGGATAGTGTTTGAGTATATCATCATCCTATAGATCATTACTCATAACCAATACATTGAGACATCATGCCAAGATAATATGGTGAGCTGTAAATAACACATACTGTTATTGGGAAAAAAATGGTACCAAACTGAGCAATAAATTCCACAAAAAGTGAGGGGTCTGCGTTCATAAAGTTACTTAGGGTGTTGTGATCTGTAATATGTTAGAAAATACCCTCCAAAGGGAAAGGCAAATTGTTTCATTTGAATGAAGAAAAGAAAGTAGCATAGTGCTTAAGATATTTTAAATTTGGAAGAAATGCTTAACTCTAATCCACCTAATGCATTGCCCATAAGGCAACTAGGTTTGAATAGTGGAACTGGAAAGAATGGCTATACTAACTTAGAGAATACATTGATACATAAAGTATCAGACATTGACAAGATCTTTTGGAAACATACAACAGTTGTTTTTCGTGCAAATTAACTCTTTCTTCAACGAGTTTTATTCATCTTTAAACACAGAATTCTGGCTTATTATTTAGTCCTCACTGAGATTAGAACAAGAGCATGGAATAATAATTGACTCTGTTACTAACTCTCCATTATGAACTATATACTACTTGACTCATAAAACCAAAATATGTGGGCAACATCATTCCATCTTCCAGTGTATGTGGCTTGACCCAGAAGACATCCTACAGGTACATGAAGGCTACATGAAAGGATGACCTAATTACCCCAACAGTTCTTTTTGTCACACTACTACCTCAATTCATTCGTTGTGGTATGCAGGCTTCTCATTGCGGTGGCTTCTTTTGTTGTGCAGCATAGGCTCTAGGTGCGCAGCTTCAGTAGTTGTGGCTCGTGGGCTCTAGAGCACAGGCTCAGTAGTTGTGGCACACAGGCTTAGTTGCTCTGTGGCATGTGGGATCTTCCTGGACCAGGGTTCGAACCCATGTCTCCTACATTGGCAGATGGTTTCTTAACCACTGCACCATCAGGGAAGCCCCATGATCTGTTATTATTTGTTTGGTTGGTCAGGGATTTGTAGGAACAGGATTAGAGAATAAGTACTAGAAAAGATGATTGAAAACAATGAACTCTGGAGAAAATTACATGGGTAAACATCTTCAAATAAGCTGTTAATAGTGAGACTGTGTCCCATGTAAATGCTCAAAAAGACCTAAACCCTCTTAATTATCTAAGAGTTCTTACCTGGTGAATGTCAGTTGACTTATTTCCCCAACCACCACAGTATTTACATAATTGTTGTATGAACAAAGAAGACACAGAGTTGGAAATTAAGTTGCACATGCAAAAAAGGGATATGAATTTTTCTTACCAAGATTGTCCTGGTTACTGTCAGTGCTAAGTGCCCTCCTGGCTTATAATAGTGACCAACTATAAGCTCCCATATGAATATACTGGTGTCAGGTTGATTACATTGGAGACAAACTATTATGGAAGTGGAAGTGGTTTATAGAATGGAATAGAATATTGATTTACCTTCTTTGCCATCTATGCTTCTGCTAGAACCATAAGTTGGAAATTTGTTGAAAGCTTTATTCATCATCTTATTCCATTCAACATTGCTTCTAACTATGGGACATTTTCTGATTTGAAGCAAAAAGTTTATTTAACAAACTGAAGATTAGAGAATTTATGGATTTTACCCTCCCTCATTGTCAGAAATACGAAAATGGTCCTCTGGCCTGTGAAGATTTGGTTTATGTTCCAGGTGGGAGATCCTACCTGATGAGTGTAGGATGCTGTCCTACAAGACAGAGTCTGTGCTATTAGCTGGTACACTATATAGGAGTTGTTTCAAATATAGCCAGTACACTCAAATTCAGGAAACAAGGGATGGAAGTAGAAATGATGCAGCAAACTATTTATACCTCATAAAATTAAAAGGTTTGCTTCCCATCACTGTGGCTTTTTCCTCTGCATTTTATAAGCCTTTGTAACCAAGGGAGGAAAGTTTCCATTATACAGGTTAGTGAATATATCCATTGAACTCAAATTTGAGTTTGCCTTCTGACCATTTGGGATTTTTCATGTCACAGATGAAGCAGTCAACGTGTGTGGCTAATATGTTAGATGAGGAGACTGATCTTGATTAGCAACAGGAAATACAATTACGTGCTCAGTGGAGCTTAGTGGAATGTTTGTAGGATATCCATTTGGTTTCTTCCTACTGTCACGTTTTTGTTAAAAGAAATGGATTTGATCGTGAAATATAGGTTTCTCCTTATCTATTTTATTTCATTGAATAAAATATTAAAAAGAAATCTCTTTTAAACAAGGTACTTTTCCATTGCTGTAATTCTGCAGGCTCTCTTTTGAGAAAGACAAGATCTGTTTTTGAGAACTTGGACTACATTGTTAAAAATTCATGTATAACCAACCATCCAACATGTCCTCCATGTGTGGTAGATTACAAAAATGGTCACAATGCTTTGAACATCTTCCCACAGGTAGATGAAATTCATTTCTCTAAACCTTGACTGGAAGCTGGCTTGGACTTCCTTTGGGAAATCAGACACAGAATGAGTCATATTGTGAACTATTATGCCAATTTTGATCCCAGGTCCCAAAGGCCTTCCACACACTCCTTTATCACTTGGAGCCTTGTGATCACCATGTAAACAAGACAAGAATAAGCTACTGGAGGATAAGAGACATGTGGAAGAGGCCCAATTTGTCCTAACTATCCTGCCATTACAAATCAGCCTGCCCCAGACATAGGTTGAGCCCAGCAGAAACTTGATTGAACCTGGTTGAGTATTGCCCAGCCCAGACTAGAAGAACAGCACGAATTTCTCACCTAAGAATCATGAGTTAAATACATGGCTTTTCTTTTAAGACACTAATATTTGAAGGGTGCTTTATTACAAAACAAATATTAATTGATACACCATGTGAAGGACAAAACATTGTATGAGAGCATTATTATTATTTGACTTCACATGAAGTAAAAAGAAACTTCAGAGAAGCTCTTATACCATGTACTAAACAACTTTGTTCACAGCATTTAAATTGAATGTAAATTCTAAGTTATTTTACCTTTCCTTAAGTGTCAAACATTGTTTAAATTTCAAATCATTGAAAAAATAAAATTTAAAAATATACTTAAAAGAAAAAAAAACCTTTAACCTCTGCAGCAAATATACCAATATTGAAGAAAGAACTTTTGCTTAAATTGAGAGAAAATGAGTTCTTTGTCTTATAGAGCAACTCTCAATATGCAGGTCTGATATTAGAATTGAGGCTTCATATTCTTTTATCTTTTTAAATAGGTACAAACATAATTATACAGTTTGCAACTAACTGTTTTCCATCTCCACTTAGTAAAGGCCCAGATAATTTTTTAATTGGAAAACTAAATAGAGACAAGTTTATGTCATTTATTAATTACTCAATTTAATAAAGAGAAAAGTGTAATATGCTCTTAAAGTCTGGAATGAGTGAAGTAAACTTTTCTAATGAAATAATTAATAAAATAATGTTTTGAGAGTACCATTCAGTTGTAATTTATTCTAAGAATCACAGAAAACTTCACATTATAGAAATTGACAGTGAATAACTTTCTAATTTCTGTTTGTGTGTGTGTGTATGTGCATATCATATTCTAGGATGGGAATTGTGGAGAACATAGAGAGTCACGGCTATGTCCTTGGAGTCTGAGATTGGGGAATTATAGATTAATCAATTATAATTGCCCATGGTTAAAGAGATACCCACCAAGCAGTTATTAAATGCATATCCAAGTAATGTAGGCACAAGTTTTCCAAACTGTTTTTCAGCCTCAAAGCTCTTCAATGATTGCTCAACTAGATACCAAAGCTCAGGGACCCCAGATTTCAGAGGAAGAATTTTACTGCTAATACTACTGAATTCACTTGCAGCCTCTAACTCACCTCTCTGTGGCAATTTTTACCACAAAATATTCTAGATTTTACTTTGCTGGATCATTTCCAGGTTCTTACATTTTTATGACATTTTTGGAGTGGGGTATATGCAATACTTGATTTCTTTTAAAGTATTTTATCATAATAGCATATAAATATCTCTATTCCCTGGTTCATGAAGATAATATCCATCTGTTTTTATAATTTTAATTTTTCACAATATTTTCCAAAATAATATGTCACCCCAAGGCACACACAAGATACAGAAATATTAAATGCAGGTAGTTTATATCAAGGGCTCCTTAAAACACTCTCACTCAGTATTTACCATAAAGGGTTTCAACTAGGTGGAGTAGAGAACATATTTGATTTTCAGCCAGCAAGTTTACTCTATCTCCATTGTCCATTTTTAAACTTTCTCTAAATATAAACATTTTTTTCTATCCTGAAAAAATTCTGTAATTATTTTAGACTTTTCATTGCTTAGATATTTTACTGCAATGTTGCCTCAGTGCAATATAATTTGTCATTTCAATTTCATGATAATTTCCCTTGCAATAATAGAAATAGGTTTATTTTTAAGGATTTCCACAGAATTGTTACCTTTGCTGTAGTATAACACATTCACACTATTCCTAATACATTTTTTTGACAGCAGAGAGTGAAATTATCAGTATTTTAAAATTAAAAGTATTTTGTTCTCATATCTTTCTTGTACAATCACTGAAGGAGTCATGAAGGGCCCAAGGTTTAACTCATTTAAAGTCATAACATTCCTTTCATCTAAGTCTTATAAAGGTTACACAGCTTGCTGCTCTTTGAGACACTGCTGCTGCTAAACAAAGTACCCATTAAAATAGCATTTAACTGGGAAGAGAGTGTCAGAAATGATAATATACTTCCAATTAGGTAATTATTTTATTTTGTCATTTAGGTCACTAATATTATTTTGCAGTTCTAATATCAATTTTTTAAAAGATGCATCTTTTTTTGTAAGCAATGTATTTCAATCCCTTTTTATTGCAAATAAAAATTGAAAATATACTAACATTTCTGGGGAATTAGAATAGAAATTATAGTGTTAGATTCTCTTAAATGGATGAAAGTAATTCATGGAATGAAATGTATTAAATAATACTAAGTAATAATTCTATGCTGGAGATTAAATATTATATCTAGACTCAAAAATTATACTCACTTTTTAAACTAACAAGTTGATACCAAGACTCACACCTATGATTATTCCCAGAATTTTATAAGCTTAAATATCAACAAATAAACTACTCAAAGACCTTTGGTGGGTTTGTCTTCCATATAGAGTCTACTATTATTTTTACAACTAGTAACAAGATCCTTTATAGGCTGTTCAAGATGCCTTCATCCTGTAACTCAGCAGGACCCTAAGGGCCCTCCCCAGGATAGACCTCTCCCCCATATCTTCTGCTTTAGGTCTTCTGTGAAGTACCTAGATAATTGTATCTGGTGCACATTTCCTGAATTGTTTTACAGATGCTAAAACCACCACCAAATGGAAGAAAATAACTACTTGATGACCATGAGCAGATAGTCCTCAGACCTACTGGTGCCTAAGGATTGATAATGTTAACCCCTTAGACAGAACCCTGTTACCTCACCATCAACTAATCAGAGAATTGTGTATGAGCTGATCACATACCCTGGCATTCCCCCTCCTTCATCTTGTCTTTAAAAATGCTTTCTTGAAACCCATAGGGGAGGTGGGGTGTTTTGAGCACTAGCTGCCCCAGACTCCTTGTTTGGTGTCCTGCAATAAACACTGCACATTTCTTCATCACAATCCAGTGTCAGTAGGTTAGCTTTACTGCATGCAGGTGAGTGGACTGGAGTTTAGTTCGGTAACAATCCTTCGCCTTATATACCTTCCTACCCCGTCATCCTCTACTTCTTCCTTGCCTGTTTCACAACTAAAATAAAATGTTTAACATTCCTACATGTGTTTCTCACAGCCAAGTCATTGTCCATTCTCATTCTCTCTCTCTCATATATGTAGAATATACATATATGTATATAAATTATATTACAGGCATAAAAAGAAATATTGTATTTATTCATTCATTTATGTGTTTGTTTTCTCATCTTTATGCATCTTAATTAAATAATAATTTTAAATAATAATTTTTCTATATATCTTTATTTTGTAACTCTGTTTGAAATTATATTTGGACTATATCCTACAATAAGTTTTCATATCTAACCATTTTAGCCTTTGACAAAATTACGAGTTCCTTTAATGTAAGCACTCAATTTTTTGCACATTATACATCTACATTGCCCAGTGTGTCCTTTTGATGATGGTTCTTTGATAAAGTTATGGCTATTGATTTCTTGGATAATTATGATATAATTATATTGAGCTTAGTTCAGCTGTAAATTTTAATTGCTTATACTCATTTTGTTTTTGTTGGAGCATTTTCCCAATTACCTGTTATTCTACAGTTTGGACTGTTTAGCTGAAAATTTCAACGTAAACATTTTATCACTGGTATCTCAAAACACTTTCCATCAGAAAGCTATTAGGAATTCTAAATTAAATAGCACATTGATCTATGGATTGCATGCAGATAAATAATGAGAAACAAAGCCAAAGAAAAGCACAGCAACATATGGCACTATTGGAAAGTAAATCTATCATTGTTAAACTATTTGGTTCTTACTCATTTGAATAATAGCTTTGACATTATTTGATTCTTTTAATAATTTACTGTATTGTTTCAACTTGTTTTATTGAAAATTGCATTATGTGATAAAATAATAAGCCATAATAAACACATATTTTTTAACCATTAAGAAGGTATGAGATTTTTTTTGAAATCAAATATTAAAAATAAATATATAATGACATTCAGATAAGTATTCAGACACAAAATAGAATGCTATTAATGGGTACAAGGCATAATCTCACCTAGCTTGGAGGTCTAGGGAAGGATTCCTAAAGGAAGCAGAGTTTGACCTGAGAGTGTGAGTTGAGAACAAAAGTGAGTAGAAGACAATGAAATCTGAAAAAGGTGTGCACTCAATATGTGCTGTAGACATTTATCAAGCATGGCCATACAATATACAAATCACTTGCAAGGTGCTGAGACTCCAGAGGTAAGAAGAAAGCAGAGCTTATTTTCAGGAAATCATCCTAATAGGGGAGACAAATGAGAAAGTTAGTGATTATATGTATCATAATTGCCATTAGTGAGTTCAGTCACAAAAGTTTATAAGGTATTGTGGAAAACAAAATAAGGGTTTAGATAAAGACAAACTAATTTGTGCTGTGAATTACATTTTAGGTTTTATTTATTTATTCCATAAACATTTGTTGAACACTTACTAGGTGACAGGCACTTTGAGATGCCTGGATATTCAGGACAGACAAGACATCTGTTACTAAAGAACTTAGGTCTAATAACTTTTATGCTTAAAAAGCAGTTCTAGAGTATTAATGGGCAAGTTAGAAGAACAAACTAATGAAGATGGAATATCAAAAGTTTCCTGGACACCAGGAAAAAATACCAAGTTCTGTAATAAAGGGACTAAGTTGTACCCAGAGGAGAGCTGGACACAACAGGTCTCATTATCAATGCAGGACTGCTCATTGATGAAGAATGATTTAGAGAAAAGTAGGAGAATCACCATGTACATTTTCTCCTAGACCAGTCTTCTAGGGACTAATATCTTATTGCTTATGTACTTCTAATATTTGAATCCTAAAGAAGTCCTACTCAAAGTGTGGTCTACTTCCTGGAAGAATCTTCAAAACCTGGGAACTTGTTAAAGATACTGTGGATACAATCAAAAGTCAAAATTTCCAGGGTTGTTCCCAGGAATCTGATTTAACAAGTTTATACAAACCCTATGCATGCCAAAGTTTGAGAAACCCTCCATAAAATATCATCTACTAAGTACTGAGTTTACCAAAAAATAAAATTAAGTAAAAAATTTTTTCAAAATATTATCTCGTAAAATAGATACTTTTGCCTTGCTTGGTTTAGGTTGGTTATTCTCTCCCTGTGAATGATTTAATGTCAGATTAATAATCTCATACTTCTTTAGGTGTCTCTTCTAAAAACTCTTTTTTCAAGGAAATCAAAGTTAACTTTGAAAATATAAGCAGAAAAATAAACTAGTATACTCATTACTTATTCATAACAGTGAACTCTTTCTTAAATTTGGCAATTTTCTTTCACTTAAAAAGTTTTACATTCTTGTCAGTGTTTGTATTAAAATTTCTAGTTAATGGTAAAATGCTTAATTACATTGACTTGGCATCTTGGACTATTTGAAAAACAGTATTTGGTAAATATTGACAAAGGAAAATACAGGAATATACTAAATTAGCAAAAATGTATTTTATATTCTGTATCATACCATAAGTTGATGTATAGAGCATTTCATAAATCAGATGTACTGTGATCTGATACACAGAATAGACTTCTAGTTGGAAGATGGTGTTACCTACAGGGAAGTGAATGGCATGCTATTCTCTTTTTAATTATGAAAAATATGATACATGATGGCTTTCACTGTAAGGTTACTTTTGAGCTTTCTGATACTGAAAAATAATGGAAATTATTGCATCCTTTCCAAAATGACAGATTTTTTCACTCCAAATATAAATTTTGGAACATAAGATTTGGGATACTAAATCATCAAGGAACAACTGAATATTTCAGGCACCAGATGGATGTAAAATTTCTGGTGGGGATCAAAATCTGTCAACAACAGTGGCTGCTATCATCAATCATTTCCCTGAAGTGCCTGGTTCTGCAATGACTTACAAGTGTGCAGGAAGCCCAGTGGTTGTAAAAAGTAAAAAGAGGAAAAAAAAATCAGCATTTCCTCAGTGGTACTCCAGACCAGATGATATACAACTCAAACACCATGTAAGAAGTCAAGGAGAAAAAGGGGCACAAACAAGGATTTTAATTAGAATAAGTTCACCATAGTTTTATCAGCCCATGAGGTACATATTATCACAGTATTAAATAGAGAAATTATGCCATTACCATAATTTATGAAATTGTTTTTGATTCATATTTGGAATTCAATCAGTCAAAAAAGTGTATCCAAAATAATGTACAATTTGAAATTTGTGTCTTGCTTTTATGCCTATATTTTGTGATACATCATTTCAATAGAATTTTCTAAGAATAATGAATTATCTTTCATTTTAATTATTTTTACATATTTTTAGCCCCCAAAAGCTAAGATATTTTATGAAGTGCTTTGAACTGTTGTGGCTTCACTTATATTCTTTTGGTAGCTCATAATTATAAAAATTGAATTGTAAAAAAATTTTCATCTTAAGAACAGTTCCAGTACATACACTGATGCACATGTCAATCTACAATAGTTTGAATGAAAGGTAGATGAGAGATTAAAGACAGTCAGCAGTGAAGAAAGAAGAAACATATGACCATAGCTTTAAAAGAAGCAAAATCAAGAAAAAGGAATTGGAAATGAACTAAGAGTTGTTCTTAAATTCTTAAGTTGCCTAAGAGGAATGAGTAGATTCTTGAAGAAGATGGTGGAAACAAAATGAATTCAGTCTAGAATGCCTTCCTACCTTCTCCAATTCATCCCCAATATTGTTCCCAGAATTTTCATTCTAAAATATATATCAAATTGTGTTATTTCTCCAGTTTAAAACTTCATAATTATTCAGTATATAAAGTTAAAACTCTTGAAAAGAAAGTTCCATTTATTTACATTTTAAGTGAAAACAATATATTCTTTAAATCCATGTCTTTCACCAGATATATAGGAGCTCAGTTATTATATTATGTGGTTTTATACTTTGATTAAACTCCTGTTCTGAATTTAAGTTTCTTTAACCTCTTCATTCCAACAGTTCTCTGCACAGATTATTTATCTTTTCTAAATGTAGTACAAATTCCCTCTCCATTTTTAATTCTACTTTCCTTCTGTTCTTCCTTTTATAAATATTTATAATTCATTTTCTAGTATCTAAAACTGCATTTGATGACACTCTATTTTTGTAGTGTATTATTTATTATGTTATTATACATGTACATATATAGACATTCTTTTTTCTATATTATAATTAAATACAAAGCTTCAAAGTTTATTTTTCACTATGGGAAATGCTTAAGAAAAATTAGCTATACTTGCTTTAGGTAACATTTTCATTTCCCCCAAATGCATTTCAAGTAAAACAATAGGGCTACATCAATGGAAATCTATACAGACATAACAAAGTGTTAGTTTTTCCTTTTGTAGTAATAGTTTTAAAATCAATTATATGTGGGCAAAGGGAGCCTGAGGATACCAACTGAGTCAACACAGTTTTATTGATACTGGCCTGACTTTACATCTGAAACACATTTTAACCATATGTCAATCATATCCTAACTGCAAAACCCTTTTTCATTTTTCTCTAGATAATTACTTTCTTCTCAGTTTAAATGGATTGGAAAATTGAAATGCTATTTTACATTTTCTGCCTACAAGAAAAAAAAAAATCTAAAATGAGGCACCCAATGACTATTATTGAGAAAATCCAAGTGAGTCAACAAAGTATTAGAACTTATTAGTTATTACTAAGTTCAATAAAAGGTGCCAGGGCAATTGGTTATCCATGTGGGAAAAAATTAAATTAAATCCCAACACATCATACTAAGTACACAAACAAAAAATCCATGTGGATTAGGAATAGAGACCTAAGCATAAAAAGTGAAACTGTAAACTTTCAGAAGAGTACACGAGAGACCATAATCAGAGAATATAGAGCAAATATTCCAAGACTTTAAAGAAAATGGTTGATTCAACAAATGCTCATTGAAAATGAGCTCCATTAAGAAATGAAAAGACAAGCCAAAGACTGTGAGACAATATTTGCAAAACATCTATTTGATAAAGGACATGTATTCAAAATATACAAAGAACTCTTAAAACTCAGCAATAAGAAAAGAAACAACCCAATTAAAAAATGGACAAAAGAGCAGAGAGGACTTTTAGGGAAACTACTTTGTATGATACTGTAATGGTAAATACAGGATGTTATATATTTGTCAAAACCCACAGAACTGTATAACACAGAGTATATTCTAAGGTAAACTATGGACTTCAGTTAATAATAATGTATCAATATTGGGTTCATCAAGTGCAACAAATGTACCACACTAATGCAAGATGTGAATAGGGAAACTGTGTGGGGTAGGGGGAAGAAGGGATATGGGAACTCTCTGTACTATCTTGCTCAAATTTTCTGTAAACCTAAATCTGTTATAAATAATAAAGTCTATTAATTTAAATTAAAAAAAAATGAGGCACCCAGCAACATATCAACTTTGTCAATCACTATTGACATAATAGTCAATTCTATATGTATGCTAATATCAATTTATTTCTGGAAATGTATTTTTCAAATATAAGTCAGCCAAGGGCATGAAGCATTACTGATTCCAGTGAACAAATATGAATAATCTTTGCAATATGTTGTCAGTGATTATATTTTGGTAAAATTTAGTTAAAAAGAAAAATCAATAAAAGTTGTTTCAGTATTTGTCTAAATTTATATTGAGTTTTAGAGCTATTATTGGAGCCCAAAGTAGTAGCTGCTCCAAGCAATATTTTGGTGTAGATCAGCAGGTTATTAAAACATACTACCTTTATAATAAAAGAGTTTTTAAATAAGTGTCTGTTAACAGACATTTTATAAGTAAAATGATATTGGCCAATGTTGTTTCTACACTTACTTGAAAAAAGGGATAAATACCCTTAGACTTTAATTTGTTATTTTTCTTCAGTAATTTTATAGTGAATGAAAAAAAGATCAGTTATGAGTTTTGTCTTAAATCTTCATTTAGATTACTTTGTTGCAATGAATTAGAACTAGTCCATGAATGGAGATAAAATGCTTTGACTGGTTTTGTTAAACACATTATTGACTGGGGGATTTTGGTAGAAACTAATGCCTAGGGCTGGTGATTTGTTATGTGAGTGAATATTGAAACACTGCATTTCAGTAAATATTGATAACTTTTTTTTGTACTTAATGTATTTATTTGAAACTTTGTACATGTCTTACTAAAGCATACTAATATTTTGTTAGAGTGTGATAGGCAGTATAGCAGGCACCACTGTGCAGGGGAACAGAACATCTTTTACAAATATAACGTGTTTCACTGCACTTTCCCCTGGAAGAGCAGACTCTTCACTTTTTGGTGGCACTTTTTTTTTAGTCCTGTTGGTATTATTTCCTCTAGAATACTTTCTTTTATTTTACCTGTTAGTCAACAAGGTGAATCTTTGCGGGGGTGTCTTTTAGAAATGCCACAAGGAGGACCAGGTGCAGACTACCACTATGGTCATCAGAATGGTCAGTTACCCATTCTCTAGATACTGCTAACAAAAATTGCTTGAAAGTCATTTTATTCTGTGCATTAAGGCTACAATAAATTTTAAATGCATTGAATAAACTGCAATTACTCAAATAGAAACTCACGTTCTTATACCATTTTCGATTGTAACACTAATCTCTCATTATCTTTTAACCAGTGGATGTTCTTCTGATAATGGTGGTAGATGCATAAGAAGGACAAACTTCATGTGATGCCTCTTAAGGTCTAGCATCAGAACAGATCGGATATACTGTTACTGCCACCAGCATTCTATTGGCCAAATAAATCACATAACTAAGCCAAATATCAATTGGGCTGGGGGAATATAGTTCATCTCTAGTGGAATAAACTGGAATATGGCATGACAAAGGGTGTAAATACAAAAAGCAGTGAAGAACTGGGAATGATATTGCAATCTGTCATGAAGATGATTTCTGGTGAATAACATTGAATTGTAATAATTGTGTTACATCATCCATATATGTTCCTGCATTATTTATGAAGGAAAATATGATTTTCAAATTGCAAAGAGTAGAAACATTATCTTTAGGACAAAATTGAAGTATAAAATAGAGGTGGATGTGAAAAGAGAATAACTTACATTTATTTCAATATATAGTTTCAGACAAATTACACACCATGGTAATTAAGAACAAATAAAGATTGAGGTTTTAAATTTAAGCTACCCTAATATTACAAACCCTAAACATCAATGCTTCTCCCAGAATCATCATCTTTTGCTTCTACTCATGTTTTATTGTTCAGCATTTATCACATGGTTTCAATTTAAATGCAATGGATAAAATAGAGAAGCAAATAGTAGAGACACAAATGCATATTTACTTAATTACCTAACCACAGAGATGTTCTAGAAAATGGTCTTCCAAATATTGATGTTTAAATATTTATTGAATGCATGAATGAGAAAATAAATAAAGTATCACAACAAAAATTGACTAAAGATTAATGAAAAATTATCTTTGGAGTTATGTTGGAAATAGAAAAGCACATGTTCTCTTAATTATCAGTAGAAGAAAAAAAGTCACAAACTCTTAGGAACAGTATAACAATAACTTGAATTTACTACCAGCATCCTCTTTGGCTCAATATTTAAAATATAAGTTATGCATTTTATAAAAGAAAGTGACCTTTGGTAACAAATTGAATACAATACAATAACTTCCAAGTTAACTGGCTTTGAATAAATAAATAAGAAATCCACAAACAGCATGCTTGATAATTTGATAAGTCAAGGAAGTATTAAAAAACATTAAGTTGGGGCTTTTTACAAAGTATCTTAATTTGTATTTGAGGACACTCTTAAAAATGCCTTTAGAAAGTATCCTGAAATATATTTAAACACACGTGTGTGTGTGAATAAATCTGGTATATATTTTCTAGTAATATACTATAATGCTCTGCTTGTATAGCAAATTGAAACCAGCAATATATTAAAAAGATAATCCATCATGACTAATTAATTGTGGTTAATGGAATAATGCAAGATTACCTTAATAGTTGAGAATAAATTAATTAAATTCCCGATACTAATAGAATAACAGAGAAAATCCGCATGATCATAGTAATTAATTCAAATAAAATATTTGGCAAAATTCACTCAGTCATGAAAATGTTCAGCAAGCTAGAAATAGAGGGGGATTTAAAACTCCAATAAAGTAGATCAATGAAAAAACTCACAATTCAATATCAAGTTTAGTTATGAACAAAGTGAAAGACAATATTTTCTCCCTAAGAAAGGATAAAGGGAAATTATGCCCACTCTCATCATTCCTATACAACATAATGCTAGAAGTCCTAGCTGGCAAATTAAACAAGGGGGAAAAAATAAAACAAATCACACAACTCACTTGGAAAGGAAGAAGCAAAACTGTCTATATTCATGATGTTATGGTTGCAAACATGGAGAAAACACTATAGAATCCACAGAAAGTCTACTAGAAAGAAGAAGTAAACTAATAAGGTCATATGATAGAAGAGCACTATAAAAATCATATTGTTTATATATAATAATAGGAATATTTGGAACATGATATATAAAATAATATTAACATAGTATTAAAATATAATTAAAGATAATTTAAACAAAGACATGCAAGACCTCTGCACTAAAAACTGCAAAACATTGCTGAGATGTTAATGAAGACCTAATATATGTACCATGTTTATGGACTGACAACCCAGCACTGTTAAGATGTTTATTTTCTTCAAAAGGATCTACAGATTCAGAGAAATACCGAACAAAATCTAATCAGGTCATTTCTGAGGAAATTATAACGTTGATTCTATAATTTTTATCAAAAGGGAAAAGGCATAGAATAGCCAAAACAATTTGAAAAGGAGAACATTTTCAGAGAATTTACACCACCTTACCGTGAGACTCATAAGCTATTGTAATCAAGCAATCTAGTATTTCTGTATGGAAGGATAGATTTGTAGAACAAAAGGCAGAATTAGATCCCAAAATGTATGGATATATGTCCAGTTGACTTTCTAAAGATGTCTCATGATATTTTAATAAAGAGAAAAAAAGTGTTTCTAACAACTTATGCCAAGAAAAAAAGGATTTTCTAATGGGAAAAGAGGATTCTCAAACTTTACATCACACCATATAAAAATATTAACTCATAATGAATTCTAGATCTAACTGTAGATCTAAAACTGAAAAATGTTGAATAAAAATAGGAAAACATTTTCACAACCTTGGTTTTGTCAAAGATATCCTGTACATGAAACTACAAGAACTAAACATCAAAGAAAAAAAAAAACTGATAAGTTGGACTTCAAAATTCAAATCTTCCATTCACTTGAAATTTCATCATTAAGAAATAAAAAGAAAGCAATCAACTCAGAAACTAGTCATTGTACCTATATCTGACATTGAACTTATATCCAGAATTGATAAAATGATAAGGAATTCTTACTATCAATAGAAAATGTCAAACTATCCCTCACCCCAGACACAGACATACACACACACACACACACACACACACAATTGGTAAATAAGTTGAACTGACATTTCACAAAAGATGATGGTCATTTGAGACATAAAAGATGGAGTTTTGAAGATTTCCACTCTTTTTGAACCAGAATATGTATGACTATTATTCTGTATCTGCCCCACATTATATGTGGCATATATTGAGGGTATATATTTGTTTCTTTAGTTTCACAGGTCCAAAGATGAAGAGCATTTGTGGTCCAGGAGCTGTACTTAATGGTTTATACCCAGGAGCCTCATTCATACCTGATATAGATGTAGATAATTTTGATATTATAGGCTTAAACTGATAAGATTTAGCTAAGACGATATGATGTTGGACATGAGCTGGCACTCTAATAGGATGAAACTTGGGATAAAGCATTTTGCATTTGAGAGGAAAATGAGTCATTGGAGGCCAGAGTATGGATGATGGGAGGCAGAATTCTAAGGTGGACCTCAGAATTGCTATCCATAATGTACTGTTATTATATGCCTTATATAACTCTTTTCCCTTGAATGTGGGCAGGACTATTGAATATGATGGAATGTCATTCCTGAGATTGTTTCATCACATAATTTTCAGATTTAATTAATTAATCATTAGTAATTAAGTTTACTAATTAACTAATTTATAATTAGTGATTAATTACTACTAGCTAATTTGTGATTACTTTTGAACTAATAGCAATTAAAGGTACTAAGTAAGTTCATCAAAAGAGAGATTATCTTGTTGGATCTGATTTAGATGATAAGCACTTCAATGGGATTGGCCCTTTCTGTGGTTAAAAAGATAAGATGGAGAGACTTACTCTATTGACAGAATTATAGATTGAAGCAGGCAATATGGCAAGGATTTGAGAAAAACCTCTAGGAATTGTCAACAAATTCTGGCCAACAGCCAGCAATAAAACAGGGATCTTAGTCTTACAACCACAAGGAATTGAAACTTTGTCAATAATATGTGTGGGGGCTTCCCCGGTGGCACAGTGGTTGAGAGTCTGCCTGCCAATGCAGGGGACACGGGTTCGTGCCCCGGTCTGGGAAGATCCCATATGCTGTGGAGCGGCTGGGCCCGTGAGCCATGACCTCTGAGCCTGTGCGTCCGGAGCCTGTGCTCCGCAATGGGAGAGGCCACAACAGTGAGAGGCCCTCGTATGGCAAAAAATAATAATAATAAATAATAATAATAATATGCGTGGATTTGGAGAAGAACCCCAGTTGCAGATGGGAATGTAGCTGGTTGACATTTATTTTAGCCTTATGAGATGCTGAGCAGAGAATGCAGTTGCGTTCTACCTGGACAGCTAAACTGTAGAACTGTGAGATAATAAATTTGTGTTGTGTTAAGCCAGTAAATTTGTAGTAACATGTTACACAGCAATAAAAAGCTAATAGCTTTATATGATTAAGTCTCATATAAAGCATGATTATAGTGTATGACAGTCTTCACTTTTGTGTGCTCTGTATCTTTTTCCTTCAGATGACTGAAGCATATTTGTACACTTGCCCAATGAGCAGATCACCTGTAGCCAGCGATATGCTAAAACTGTTGTGTGATACCATCATATTTTTATGTGAAGAATTTGAAATTTGACTTTTAGGATCCTGGACTTATTAGTAGTGGATAAATAATCAAAAGACATATCAAGAAAATATACTTATAGGATCATTATTATTATTGAGAGCTGCCATACTATAAGGAAACTGGAAAATATGTTTGACCATGTGCAATAAAACTAAAGTTTAAGAAGTCAGTCCACTGAGAGAAGAATGAAAGAAAAAGATATTCAGAGGAACAAACTATGACCACTTGGATCCAGAGAGAGGGACAGAGAGAATTTTCAAAGCCTTAATGGTCTCCCTGCTTCACTTCCTTTAAAGTTTTGTTGTTATATAGGGGGTCTTTTAAATATTATTTCTCAGTAATACAACTTAACTAGCTTTTAGTAACATACCTCATTATACTAGGAATATTGCAACTGATAATAGACTCTCAGAGAAAACATGGAAGTGTATTATGTGTTTTGTATAGAGGGTGGTCAATCCCCTCCACTCTGGAATATTAGTGACAAAACTGACAGCATTATACAGTAAGATCTGTGGAATTCCTACAAAACAATACAAAGTTTGGAAGATTTTAATAAACTTATGGAAAGATAGAAGAGTTGTTTGCCTATTTCTAATAAACTTAAGTATATCAAGAAAGAAGTAAACTTGATCCCAAATTATACTGCTGGAAATATAAAAGAAATGCAGCAGCAAAAGTGACCCTGTTTCAAAAAGGCCATTTTGCCCAAAGCAGGCAGTCTGAAATTAGAGAAACTAAAACCAAAATTGGCATAATTCAGTATAAAACCAGTTCCCACTACATTTTTTTTCCTAATTATGAAAATTACCCTCTGGTTGGTAGACTGGGCAAAGGACAATTCAGAGAGAATTTTCAGGGTAGCAATAGTCCTTAAACCTCTTAAAACCTCCATGTCATTGCTCATCTCCATCACAGTCCTCCTATTTCTCTCTGCTTCCCATTTATTTATTTTTTTTGAATTTTATTTTATTTTAATTTTTTTACAGCAGATTCTTATTAGTTATATATCTTATACATATTAGTGTATATATGTCAATTCCAATCTCCCAATTCATCCCACCACCACACCACCCACCACCCACCACTTTCTCCTCTTGGTGTCCATATGTGTGTTCTCTACATCTGTTCCTCTATTTCTGCAAACCAGTTCATCTGTACCATTCTTCTAGATTCCACATATATGCATTAATAGAGAATATTTGTTTTTCTCTTTCTGACTTTTCACTCTGTATGACAGTCTCTAGGTCCATCCACATCTCTACAACTGACCCAATTTCATTCCATTTTATGGCTGAGTAATATTCCATTGTGTATAGGTACCAAACCTTCTTAACCCATTCATCTGTCGATGGACATTTAGGTTGCTTCCATGACCTAGCTATAGTCAATAGTGTGGCAATGAACATTGGGGTGCACGTGTCCTTTCGAATTATGGTTTTCTCTGTGTATATGTCCAGTAGTGGGACTGCTGGGTCATATGGTAATTCTATTTTTAGATTTTTAATGAACCTCCATACTGTTCTCCATAGTGGCTGTATCAATTTACATCCCCACTAACAGTGCAAGAGGGTTCCCTTTTCTCCACACCTTCTCCAGCATTTGCTGTTTGTAGATTTTCTGCTGATGCCCATTTTAACCAGTGTGAGGTGATAACTCATTGTAGTTTTGATTTGCATTTCTCTAATAATTAATGATGTTGAGCAGTGTTTCATGTGTCTCTTGGCCATCTGTATGTCTTCTTGGAGAAATGTTTATTTAGGTCTTCTGCCCATTTTTGGATTGGGTTGTTTCTTTTTTTTAATATTGAGCTGCATGAGCTGTTTATATATTTTGGAGATTAATCTTTTGTCTGTTGATTCATTTGCAAACATTTTTTCCCATTCTGAGGGTTGTCTTTTTGTCTTATTTATAGTTTCCTTTTCTGTGCAAAAGCTTTTAAATTTCATTAGGTCCCATTTGTTCATTTTGTTTTTATTTTCATTATTCTAGGAGGTGGGTCAAAAAAGATCTTGCTGTGATTTATGTCAAAGAGTGCTCTTCGTATGTTTTTCCCTAAGAGTTTTATAGTGTCTGGTCTTACATTTATGTTTTTAATCCATGTGGAGTTTATTTTTGCATATGGTGTTAGGTAGGATTCTAATTTCATTCTTTTACATGTAGCTGTCCAGTTTCCCCAGCACCACTTATTGAAGAGGCTGTCTGTTCTCCACTGTATATCCTTGTCTACTTTGTCATAGATTAGTTGACCATAAGTGCATGGGTTTATCTCTGGGCTTTCTATCCTGTTCCATTGATCTATATTTCTGTTTTTGTGCCAGTACCATACTCTCTTGATTACTGTAGCTTTGTGGTATAGTCTGGAGTCAGGGAGACTGATTCCTCCAGCTCTGTTTTTCTTTCTCAAGATTGCTTTTTTTATTTGGGGTCATTTGTGTCTCCATATAAATTAAAAATTTTTTTGTTCTAGTTCTGTAAAAAATGCCACAGGTAATTTGATAGGGATTGCATTGAATCTGTAGATTGCTTTGGGTAGTATAGTCATTTTCACAATATTGATTCTTCCAATCCAGGAACATGGTGTATCTCTCCATCTGTTGTGTCATCTTTGATTTCTTTCATCAGTGTCTTATAGTTTTCTGAGTACAGGTCTTTTACCTCCTTAAGTATGTTTATTCCTAGGTATTCTATTCTTTTTCTTTCAATGGTGAATGGTATTGTTTCCTTAATTTATTTTTCTGATCTTTCATTGTTAGTGTATAGGAAAGCAAGAGATTTCTGTGCATTAATTTTGTATCCTGCAACTTTACCAAATTCATTGATTAGCTCTAGTAGTTTTCTGGTGGCATCTTTAGGATTATCTATGTATAGCATCATGTCATCTTCAAACAGTTATGATTTTACTCCTTTTCCAATTTGTATTACTTTTATTGCTTTTTCTTCTCTGATTGCTGTGGCTACGTCTTCCAAAATTATGTTGAATATTAGTGGTGAGTGTAGACATACTTTTCTTGTCCCTGATCTTAGAGGAAATGCTTTCAGTTTTACACAATTGAGAATGATGTTTGCTGTGGGCTTGTCATATATGGCCTTTATTATGTTGAGGTACTTCCCTCTGTGCCCACATTTTAGAGAATTTTTATCATAAATGGGTACTGAATTTTGTCAAAAGCTTTTTCTGCTTCTATTGAAATGGTCATATGGTTTTATTCTTCAGTTTGTTAGTATGGTGTATCACATTGGCTGATTTGCATATATTGAAGAATCCTTGCCTCCCTGGGATAAATGCCACTTGATCATGGTGTATGATCCTTTTAATGTGTTGTTGGACTCTGTTTGCTAATATTTTGTTGAGAACTTTTGTATCTATATTCATCAGTGATATTGGTCTGTAACTTTCTTTTTTTGTAGTATCTTTGTCCAATTTTGTTGTCAGGGTGATGGTGGTCTCATAGAATGAGTTTGGGAGTGTTCCTTCCTTTGAAACTTTTTGGAAGAGTTTGAGAAAGATGGGTGTTATCGCCTCACTAAATGTTTCATAGAATTCACCTGTGAAGCCATCTGGTCCTGGACCAATCTTCCTTTGTTGGAAGATTTTTAATCACAGTTTCAATTGCATTACTTGATTGGTCTGTTCATATTTTCTGTTTCTTCCTGGTTCAGTTTGGAAGGTTATACTTTTCTAAGAATTTGTCCATTTCTTCCAGGTTGTCCATTGTTTTGGCATAGAGTTGCTTATAGTAGCCTCTTATGATGCTGTGTATTTCTGTGGTGTCCGTTGTAACTTCTCCTTTTTAATTTCTAATTTTATTGATTTAAGTCTTCTTCCTCTTTTTCTTGATGAGTCTGGCTAAAGGTTTATCAATCTTCTTTATCTTCTCAAAGAACCAGATTTTATTTTTATTGATCTATGCTATTGTTTTCTTTGTTTCTATTTCATTTATTTCTGCTCTGAACTTTATGATTTATTTCCCTCTACTAACTTTGGGTTTCATTTGTTCTTCTTTCCCTAGTTTCTTTATGTGCACTGTTAGATAATTTGAGATTTTTCTTGTTTCTTAAGATAGGACTATATTGCTATAAACTTCCCTCTTAGAACTGCTTTTGCTGTATTCCATAGGTTTTGGATCATTGTGTATTCATTGTCATTTTTCTCTAGGTATTTTTTGATTTCCTCTTTGATTTCTTCAGTGATCTCTTGGTTATTTAGTAATGTTTTGTTTAGTCTCCATGTGTTTGTGTTTTTTACATTTTTTTCCCTGTAATTGATTTCTAATCTCATAGCATTGTGGTCAGAAAAGATGCTTGATATGGTTTCAATTTTCTTGAATTTACTGAGCCTTGATTTGTGACCCAAGATATGATCTACCCTGGAGACTGATCCATGTTCACTTGAGAAGAAAGTGTAATCTGCTGTTTTCAGATGGAATGTCCTGTAAATATCAAGTAAATCTAACTAGTCTATTGTGTCATTTAAAGTCTGTGTTTCCTTATTAATTTTCTGTCTGGATGATCTGTCCATTGGTGTGAGGTGTTAAAATCTCCCACTATTATTGTGTTACTGTTGATTTCCTCTTTTATAGATTTTAGCATTTGCCTTATATATTGAGGTGCTCCTATGTTGGGTGCATATATATTTATAATTGTTATATCTTCTTCTTGGATTGATCCCTTGATCATTATGTAGTGTCCTTCCTTCTCTCTGGTAACATTCTTTATTTTAAAGTCTATTTTATGTGATATGAGTATTGCTGCCCCAGTTTTCTTTTGATATCCATTTGCATGGAATATCTTTTTCCATCTCCTCACTTTCAATGTGTATGTGTCCCTAGGTCTGAAGTGTCTCTCTTGTAGACAGCATATATAGGGGTCTTGTTTTTGTATCCACTCAGCAAGCCTTTGTCTTTTGGTTAGAACATTTAATACTTTCACATTAAGGGTAATTATCGATATGTATGTTCTTATTACCATTTTCTTAATTATTTTGTGTTTGTTTTTGTAGGTCCTTTTCTCCTCTTGTGTTTCCCACTTTGAGAAGTTCCTTTAGCATTTAGAGCTGGTTTTGTGGTGCTGAATTCTCTTAGCTGTTGCTTGTCTGTAAAGCTTTTGATTTCTCCTTTGAATCTGAATAAGAACCTTGCCTGGTAGAGTAATCTTCGTTGTAGTTTCTTCTCTTTCATCTTTTTAATTATATCATGCCACTCCCTTCTGGTTTGTAGAGTTTCTGCTGAGAAATCAGCTGTTAACGTTATGGGAGTTCCCTTGTATGTTATTTGTCATTTTTCCCTTGTTGCTTTTAATAATTTTTCTTCGTCTTTAATTTTTGTCATTTTAATTACTATGTGTCTTGGTGTGTTTATCCTTGGGTTTACCCTGCCTGGGGCTCTCTGTGCTTCCTGGACTTGGGTGGTCATTTCCTTTCCCATGTTAGGGAAATTTTTGACTATAATCTCTTGAAATATTTTCTTGGGTCCTTTCTCTCTCTCTTCTCCTCTAGGTCTCCTATAATGTGAATGTTAGTGTGTTTAATATTGTCCCAGATGTCTCTTTGTCTGTCTTCATTTATTTTCTTTTTTTTTATTTATTCTGTTCTGCAGCAGTGAATTACACCCTTCTGTCTTCCAGGTCACTTATCCGTTCTTCTGCCTCAGTTATTCTGCTATTGTTTCCTTCTAGTGTATTTTTCTTTTAAGACTTTTTTTTGTTCATCTCTCTTTTTTTGTTCTTTAATTATTTTAGGTGTTAGTTCTTCAATTCTTCTAGGTCCTTGTTAAACATTCCTTGCATCTTCTCAATCTTTCCCTTCTTTTTTTTTGTGGTACACGGGCCTCTCACTGTTGTGGCCTCTCCTGTTGCAGAGCAACAGGCTCCGGATGCGCAGGCTCAGCAGCCATGGCTCACAGCCCCAGCCACTCTGCGGCATGTGGGATCTTCCCAGACTGGGGAACGAACCCGTGTCCCCTGCATCAGCAGGCGGCCTCTCAACCACTGCGCCACCAGGGAAGCCCTCCCTTTTTTTTTTTTTTTATGAGGTCCTGGATCATCTTCACTATCATTTTTCTGAATTCTCTTTCGGGAAGTTGCCTATCTCCACTTCACTTAGCTGCTCTTCTGGCGTTTTATCTTCTTCCTTTATCTGGTACATAGTCCTCTGCCTTTTCATTTTGTCTATCATTCGGTGAATGTGGTTTTTGCTCCACAGGCTGCAGGATTGTAGTTCTTCTTGCTTCTGCTTTCTGCCCTCTGGTAGTTGAGGCTCTCAAGAAGCTTGTGTAAGCTTCCTGACTGAAGGGAATGGTGGTGGGCAGAGCTGGGTATTGCTCTGATGGGTAGAGTTCATTAAAACTTTAATCTGCTTGTCTGATGATGGGTGGGGCTGAGTTCCTTCCCTGTTGGTTCTTTGGCCTGATGTATCCCAGCACTGGAGGCTACAGGCTCTTTTCTGGGGCTAATGGTGGACTCCAGGAGAGCTCATCCCAAGGAGTACTTCCCAGTATTTCTGCTGCTAGTATCCTTGTCCCTGTGGTGAGCCACAGCCCCACCCCCTGACTCTTCAGGAGACCCTCCAACACTAGTAGGTAGGTCTGGTTCAGTCTCCTATGGGGTCACTGCTCCTCTCCCCAGGTCCTCATGTACACAGTAGTTTGTGTGTGCCCTCCAAAAATGGAATCTCTTTTTCTCCCAGTCCTGTTGAAGTCCTGCAAACAAATCCCACTAGGCTTCAAAGTCTAATTCTCTGGGTTTCCTCTTCCCATTGCCAGACCTCTAGGTTGGGAAGCCTGATGTGGGGCTCAGAACCTTCACTCCAGTGGACAGACTTCTGTGGTATAATTGTCCTCAAGTTTGTGAGTCACCCACACAGCAGTTATGGGATTTGATTTTATTGTGATTGCACCACTCTTACCATATCATTGTGGCTTCTCCTTTGTCTTTGGATGTAAGGTGTCTTTTTGGTGAGTTCCAGTGTCTTCCTGTCAATGATTGTCCAGCAGTTAGTTATGATTCCAGTGCTGTCACAAAAGGGAGTCTCTCATTTATTTTTGATATAATTAAATAAATGAGCTATCCACCAAATTGGAAATTGAAGGTAAAATTATGATGTATAAATTACCTTTGGTGGAGAAAACTTCAACATAATATTTCCCACAAATGGTCCTGATACTTCAATGACTCAGCAAAGAACAATTAGAATGAGAATCCTGTTCTTGGTAAATTCTGGGTCGCTGCTTCACAAAGGAAGGATACTTTCAGGCATAGCTTTATAAGTTTGCATGTTCTGAGGACTCAGAAAATAAGTGGCTTGTTAAAATTTACATATTCTGGATATAATGCTGGGGCTGAATTGATACACTTCTGTTTGGAATTTCTGAATTATTTTTTATAATATATCATTAATCATAATAATTTGATAATATTTGGCAGGGATATTTAGAAAAAGTTATACAAATCAAGGTTTGTATATTATACATGCAGGAAGTGAAATATAGAAAATAAATATAATCTTTCTCTGCACACAGAGCTTTCTTACCTCAGCAACGATAATGTATAAAATGTTGCTTTACCCTCAGAATGGGAGAAAATATTTGCAAATGAAGCAACTGACAAAGGATTAATCTCCAAAATTTACAAGCAGCTCATGCAGCTCAATAACAAAAAAACAAACAACCCATCCAAAAATGGGCAGAAGACCTAAATAGACATTTCTCCAAAGAAGATATACAGAATGCCAACAAACACATGAAAGAATGCTCAACATCATTAATCATTAGAGAAATGCAAATCAAAACTACAATGAGATATCATCTCACACCAGTCAGAATGACCATCATCAAAAAATCTAGAAACAATAAATGCTGGAGAGGGTGTGGAGAAAAGGGAACACTCTTGCACTGCTGGTGGGAATGTGAATTGGTTCAGCCACTATGGAGAACAGTATGGAGGTTCCTTAAAAAACTACAAATAGAACTACCATATGACCCAGCAATCCCACTACTGGGCATATACCCTGAGAAAACCAAAATTCAAAAAGAGTCATGTACCAAAATGTTCATTGCAGCTCTATTTACAATAGCCCAGAGATGGAAACAACCTAAGCGCCCATCATCGGATGAATGGATAAAGAATATGTGGCACATATATACAATGGAATATTACTCAGCCTTAAAAAGAAATGAAATTGAGCTATTTGTAATGAGATGGATAGACCTAGAGTCTGTCATACAGAGTGAAGTAAGTCAGAAAGAAAAAGATAAATACCGTATGCTAACACATATATATGGAATTTAAGGGGAAAAAATGTCATGAAGAACCTAGGGGTAAGACAGGAATAAAGACGCAGACCTACTGGAGGACGGACTTGGGGAAACGGAGAGGGGGAAGGGTGAGCTTTGACAGGGCGAGAGAGAGTCATGGACATATACACACTAACAAACGTAGTAAGGTAAATAGCTAGGGGGAAGCAGCCGCAAGGCACAGGGATATTAGCTCGGTGCTTTGTGACAGCCTGGAGAGGTGGGATAGGGAGAGTGGGAGAGAGGGAGACGCAAGAGGGAAGACATATGGGAACATATGTATATGTATAACTGATTCACTTTGTTATAAAGCAGAAACTAACACACCATTGTAAAGCAATTATACCCCAATAAAGATGTTTTAAAAAATTAAAAAAAAAATGTTGCTTTACTAAGGGTCCACATTGCAAAATAAAGCTAAAATATTGACCAGGAGAAAGATTAGACTCTGACTAAATATACAAATAGAATAAGAAATGACATGATTATGTAGCCTGAAATACTGGGTAATCTTTAAAGATCTCTCAACAGTAAATTTTATGAGATCTTGTCAAGTAGTGATCACTGACTTCAAATCACTGTAATACTCATTGCACCTTACGATATTTTCTCCTTTCATTCGCTACCATAAGTGATTCTGTATTTCCAGTTGGGACTAAGATAACATATAAAATGTGGCCTCTGGGCCACTTAGTTTAGAGCAGCTCCAGAAGAGACTATGTCCAGCAACATCTACGTGCTTCCTTTCTTTCCTGAGATGTAGCTGGACCACACTTTGTAGACTCCCTCACTGTGAACCTCGGCCACCTCACTGAGTTCTAGCCAATAGAATGTCTTCCCAAGTGATAGGTGTGCCTTCCAGGTCTGCCCCATGTAAATCTTTTCCACTGTATTTTCTTTCTCTTTCCCCATCTGCAGGGAAAAAAGAGAAATCTCAGTTCCTGGAGAACCTTGTCTCCTTAAGACTGAGGGAGGATTGCTTTCAGAATTACTAGTTAGAAAGCTGCCTGTTGAACTCTTTTTGAATTATGACAGCCAGGAATAAATTTCTATTGTGCTAAGCCATTTTTATTTTACTGTTATATATTACAAGTACTCACTTCTAATGCAAAACTGTATTACTAAGTAAGAGTATTGGCCTAAAATATACATTAAATATATGTTCTTGGATTAGTGATAAAGTGACAGGCAGGAAGGCAACAGAGATCACAGGTAGGAGTACTGACAAATTGTGATTTGCTTTCGGGAAAAAATGTGCTAAATTGTTGTCTGTAATTACCATGTGCAACTGTGTCTGATGTGCTAGGTGAACCGGCAAGAGAGAGTCAAGCTGATAGTATGTGTTGGGTCCTATTATTTGCTTATAGTAGGATTTTATATGAAGAAGATGACAAAGGAAAAATTAAGTGGTTTTCAAGTAGAAATTCTAGTAATAAAGAAAATCCAGAAATATGGGAACTTAGAGTGTTAAATCAACTTCTAGAATATAAACAAAATGATTGAAAAACCCTTTAGGGACAAAAATCTTAGTAAGAACTCATCCTTGAAACAAAGTTCATATTAATGGTGTCTGCCGTGCCTAATCCCAATGACATGGAGATAACTACTATTAATTTAGAAGAGAGGCATGAGAGTAAGAAAGCATTAAATATATCAGAATTTACAATTATATTTAAGAATATATTTTACTTTGATTACTGGAACATGAAACTGACCGGAAGCAAATACAAAAAGAGTCCATGAAAGTACCATCTTTAACAACACAAAAACCTTTAACTTTGCAAGAATTAAAAAGTGTTGTCTTCATTTTTATACCAACAGGAAGCACATGCTATATCTATAATACAGAGAAACAGATTTTATGAAGAAAAATGGAAATTTTGTGACTGGTGATGAGGGGAAATAGTTGGTGTATCAACTGTAGTAACAGAAAAATATAATTTTATGCATAAAACTTGCAACAAACAGATCAATCATATACAAGAGAACATGCTTTCATGTGTACACACTCAGGAAATTGCACACACACACATGCACACACAAATATGCATTATGTATATTATATACATAATATACACATATGCACATAAATGTAAGTCTACATATATGGTAATAAGTGTATATAAGTACATATATGTGTATATATTTATAAACTATACACCTGTCTATATACAATATATAAATATGTAAATAACCTTATAAAAAATATGTCTGTTGCTGTGGTCTAAAATTTGTGTCCTCCCAAAGCTCACATGTTGTAACACTAACACCAGATGTGATGATATTAAAAGGTTGGGTCCTTGGGAAGTGGTTAGATCATAAGAGTGAAGCCCTCATGAAGAAGACTAGTGCTCTTGGAAAAGAGATCCCACAGAGCACTTTAGTCCCTTCCACCATGTGAGGATACATCAGAAAGGTGGCAGCTACAAACCAGGACAAGACCCTCACCCAACCATGCTGGCACCCTGATCTTGAACTTCCCAGCCTCCAGCACTGTGAGAAATGTTTTGATTGTTTATAAGCTACCAGTCTGTGGTATTTTGTTATAGCAGCCCAAACAGACTAAGAAATCTATATTAAAAAAGTACAAGCTATTCTAATACACACACACACACACACACACACACATATTTCTGCATTCCTTATAAAATTAGTGGTCACAAATATTATTCTCATACAACCATAGCCTCTCTTCTAAATATTGATTATATACATTAGTAACTGGCAGATTTAAGAACAGCTGTGAAGAAGGGGAAGGTAGGTTTTAGGTTCTGAAACCTTAAAATAAGCATACTCTCTTTTGGACTTGGAAGTATGATTGCAGATATTGATGTTGCTAGTAATAGTTTCAGAGGAGGAGTTCATCTTGGTATATTGGTTATAGGGATGGCACAATTTCATAAATTCTTTTTCAATAAAATATCTACTCATTACATGCAAATTTCAAAATTAATCAAAGGAGTGAGCTGACAGAGCTCATTCAATATGCTTGGCCAGACTGACGTGAGATCAAAGTCTGCGGGCCCTGAATACTGTACTGAAAGTTGAAGAATTCAATTTCCACTTCAGTTCACATTCTAGGAAATAGAATCTCAGAGCACCAAAAAAGCAGCTTTCTCATTACTTGAAAGTATTTAAATATTGGGTTTCGTTAACTCAATCTTCACTAAAATATAAGTCAAATAAAAAAAAAAAGCAACATGCCCTTATGGAACAATTCTGCATCACAAGAGGATATTCATAGGAGTCATGGCTTAAAAAAATTTGCTTTGCTAAACAGAAAGAAATTTCAGAAATTAGTTAACATTATTACTCTCAATAACGTTAGACCATGTGGACTTTCTCAACTAGGATCAGAGTGCTACAACGTATAAAACAGGCTTCAATCGACTGCATTGAAAAAAAAATTTTGTGAATTTAGAGAAAAATATGTGTAGAAATATAAAATGATGTAATACATTTAATATCTGAAACAATTAATGCCAAAAGTTACATTGTGAACATTGTAATCACTGCTTAGGAGGACATACTTCTCCCAGAAGTAAAGGGCTTGTAAATAAAATAATTTAAAAATGAGACAACATGTAGAAATTGATGAAATTTTGAAGATAGAATATATAGATAACATTTCCTTTTAAAAATAAATTGATAACAAATATTATATGAACCACCAAGAAAATAATATAGAACAGTAATACTATTATGTGGTATTTGCCATTCAGAGTGTATCTGAATTTTTAAATTATATATCGTTTCACTGAGATCTGAATATAAGATCTAGATGGAGTATATTCTGATTTACAATTTATGCATGTAATGCAGATTACATTACATTATATACATTATATATATACGTAAACACATATATACATGAATACATTAATTCACTTAAACAAACTACTCTAAGAGATGAAAATGTTCTTATGATTTATTCTCCTCCTCTCCCTGAAGACTTCTTTGGCTGAAGCACTCTCCTTTTTTGGAATTTCAAAGAAAAGGAAAACACTGTTTTGTAATCAGATACTCTGAGTACATATTTATCTTGCTTAATAGATTATAGGGCCATAGATTATGAATACATGAATTCTACTCAGAACTTAAGAGTGAGTCTTGCTTGTAATAGATTACAATGCATGAACAACACAAAATAAAATATTTAAACTATTTTTAAATTATATTTTGTTAGAATCTGAGATAACTGCTGTGAGCTTTCAATTCTATGTGAACTGATCACGCTGTGGTTTGAGCTAATATAATTGAATTGGTTTTCAACCCATTAATCAATCTACATAAAGTCACAGATAGAAGTCTGTGTTATAACTAATAACCTTAAACTTTCTCCCTTAATTATAGTAAGAAAGAAATGTTTTTTTAAAAAATTGCATTTCGGACTTCCCTGACAGTCCAGTGGTTAAGACTGCATTTCCAACACAGGGTTCCATCCCTGGTCAGGGAGTAAGATCCCACATGCTGTGCAGCAGAGGCAAAAGATTTTTAAGAAACCACCAAGGAAGTCTAAATAAAAGATGGACTTTATTCATAAAAAATAAAATAAGATAGATAAAAATTGTGTTTCAATTACTTTATATAAAATGGGAGGTTTGGGATTTGTACATTTATTTGCTCATGAATTTCTTTGGCTTTGTTTATTTATTTGGACATGTGTGGAAGTAAGTCTTTTGGAAAATTATTTATCTTGGAATAATGTAGTTATTGCCAGGTTTTGAGCAGTCTCTTTAAAAGTGCTGTCAGAACAAATACATCAGGTCACACAGCAGGTAGTTTATCTCTGTGAAAGTGTGAGCATTAAATTAGAGAAGACTGCAGACTAGTAATTAGATACTGATTGGTTTATCTAACACATTCTGCACATTTGTAAACAAATGCAACATCGTTTCTGATTCTTTTCTTCTAAACCTTGAAATTGGTCAATCCATTCACCTCAAAGATTACAAAATATGAAGTACAGTTTTTACAACTGATTCACTGATCTCACTTGAACCCAATCAATAAACTTCACAAAATGATTCCATTCTCAGAAAATCAAAGATCACAAAGATCAACAGAAACCCAATTATTCCACCAATTATTACTACCACTTTATAACATCAGAAATATATATTTTAAACATTAAAAGACTGACACACATGGGTTTTTCTTTCAGAAACATGGGACATAGCAGTATCCCGCAGAGTTAACCAGAGAAGCGTGAAGTCACAAAGCAAATTACTAAGGGTCACCTCATTAATCAGGGCACCAAGGTGAGACGGCATGAAAATGTCAGGTTTGGAGAACAAATAAGTACATAACTAAACAGATATATAAAAAGCAAGTAATGGATTATAACAGAACAAAATGTTAAATACATAGATTTGCAACATTATGATAGCCTTTAGTATTACAGCATTTAAATTCTTACTTTGTTCAACAATCATCACAGTCTTAAAGGATCAGGACTTCAAAATCAGGGAAATACAAAATATCTGACTTTCTAAGTAATAATTAGTGGTTTTTCAGAGGGTAGGAAAATCAGGACAGTTTAAAAAATCAAGAAATAATTTATGTAGATTTACACTATGGGATTTTCTACAGTAATACAATAAAAACCCCACAAATGTATTTTTTATTTACTGATAAATCTTCACATATTATCAAAAATAACTCAATAGATTTAATTTAATTTAGATAGGGGTATAATAGAAATAATACAGTGGGTCTAATAAATTTTAAAAATGAAATAATTCTATAGTATACCTTGATATTGTTCTATCTTTAATACTAAGGATGGCACACTTTCTGTGAATACTATATTTGAGCAAAGTGCATAATGTCATATCTCATTTCTTCATGAGAGTACTCCATTCCTAATTAAAAGATATTACTTGCCTTGTCAAATTCACCTAAGTGGTGTAACAAATTTCAAAATTTAACACAGGTAAGTGTACTTTAGAACCAGACTTTCTACTATTATGTTTAAGGATCTCTATTGCTAAGGAGAAAATCAGAATCTAATAAATAAAAATGCTTAGAATTTAGCTCATATATACTTATTATGGAAGTTCTCTGCTTGTCCTTACACGTTTTCCACCATGGTGCCAAAGAGGAGACCCAAATGAAAACATGTTATATTTTACATATGTATATAGATTTTTTTTTCACACACACACAAAAACTTAAGTTATGACAAAAAATATTTGGTCGCCTGTGGAGATGAGGTATGTGTGTGTGTGTTTATGTGTGTGCATATGTTGAGTTCTACATCAAGTCAAATTAGGGGCTCAGAGAGTTTGTTTAGCATTTATGAAAGATATTGTCAAATGTAAATATCTTTTCCACTTAATATATAAATATATATGTTTTACACATTGGTTTTATATCATCCTTCCAATTGGAATGTATACATTTTATTTTAGAGAAAAAATAGAAATAGACTGCAGAAAGATGTGACTAATATGTTACAAACTTAGAAAATTACTTCTGTTTACTGGCTTCATCCAATGTATTACAATGCTTTATTGTCTATTGGTATTTTGAGAGCTTGTATAACCAAATGGAAGTAGGATGTAAATATGGAAAAGGTTACCAAGGTAGTCATATATTTTCATGTGAGAAAAGCGAACTGAGAAAACATATTTTTTAAACTTCTTGCTGTAAAAAGCTTATTTCTGGCTATATAAAAACATATAATGGAAAAATGTGCATCTTCACTCATCTCTTTTTAATCCCTCTCTTTGCCGTGTCTGAAAGGATGAACAAATAGCTGTCTCTATGTATTGCACAATGACTACTCACCGTTTGATTTTTACACAGATGACAGATGATTCTTTCACTCCACATGACTGCACAAAACAAACTAGATTAACATGTATGTATATATATATATACATGTATACATATATTTAAAATGTATATATACATATTTTTTTTCCTATTAAGAAAAAGTGTGAGTCCTATTTTACCCCAGCCAGCTAAAATTTGTATGAGGGTCAGTTAATAAGAAGTGGAAAAATAGACAAATGTTGTGAATGATGTATATTTGATAAAACATTCTACACATTTATTTATGTAGCCTACAATGGTACATAAAAGGATGAAGACTAGGATGGGCAAAATGATTATCTGTAGTGGGAGATTTTAAAATTATATGACCAAAGAAATATTTTGACATCTAAAATCTAGAAACGCTAATAGCTGATAATTCTATAGTGAATCAACAACTTATTAAAATACTCACTCATTTAACCAACATATTCATTGAGTTCCTACTATGGTTCAGGCACTCACTTAGGTGCTTGAGTAAAGGAAACAGATGAAAAATATATAATTGTGTGGATTGTATACTTTAGTAGAGATATTACTTAGTATGGAATCTTGAATAGGCTTTTTAAATTCATAAGTATAAAATAGATCTTATAAAGGATATTGAAATTGTTAACTCAATTTTTGCAAAAGTGTCTTTTGAACTTTAAAATGTCTGATGTCATAAGAGTATTGTAAGTATGGAAATAATTGTTTTATTTAATTAATTTCTGTACATATTTGTTAAATTTATTGGTCAAGTAATGTTGAAAAGAGTGATTTTTATTTGTTATCTACTACATAGAGTTGTTTTATCAGTAACACATAAAAGTAAGAAAGCAAAAAAGGAGAATATAATGTTCATGGTGTCATAATAAGAATGACAAATTGTCCCTTTAATAAGATTCTTATTTATATTGCTATTGTAAGGAGTGGAGACTTATGACTCTATAAAATGGCGTACTTTGAATGCATGATTGAATTCTTCTTAACATAAAGTACAGTCCTCCTATTTTTTGACAATTGAGCCCCTGATCATATACCTAGCATCACTTCTCCTCATTTTTCTTTTGCTCTGTTCTCCCTTGCCTTCTTTTAGTTCTTTGAGCAGAACATCTTTGCCTTTGTACCTGAAGTGTAATGCCTACAACATTCCACTCCTGCCTCTTGCCTACTCAATTTCTGCTCTTTCTCTAAGAGTACAGGTCAGACACTCTCAAACTTTACTGCACATCAAAATCTCCTACAACACAGCAATACACGTTACTGGATCTCACTACCCAGACTTTCTGATTTAGTAGGTCTGGGGTGGGGCTCAAGAATTTCCATTTTGTACAAGTTCCTACATATTTCTCAAGAGAACAACTCCTTTAGGCTTCAACTGAAAAATGTCTTCCTCACAGAGGTTTTCCTTGGCCCCTTACAGCAGATTAAAGCATTCCGTTATAGATTTCCAATGTTTCCATGTTTCTTTTTCCATAATATTAATCTTTTTTATCTTATTCAAAATATATCATTCTGGTTTGAAATTTCTGAGAAAGCAGTAATTCTGGCACTTTTGTCTCTACATTCCTATCAATTACAGTTAATGTAGTAATATACTGGGAGCTCAATAATTAAATGGATATAATCTATGTTGGACAATTCTTGGTATAAAATTCAAAGTGGAACTTAATCTGTAGTGTTTTGAAATTATTAATTCTTTTATAAAATCAAAATGCATAATTTAGAAATTGTGGACTGTAATGTAAACAGTACACCATTTAATACTTTTGTTGATCATGCTCCCTATTTAAATAACATCCTGCCTAAGATCTTTCTCCTGAGATAAAACACAAACAACCATGTAGAGATATACATATATTTGTAATTAAAGCTTAAATTAAAATAATGTAAATTGAAATACTATTTTAAGAGTATCTTAGCATTATTCCAAAACATTAGGCTCTCTAATTAGTTAAAAGTTAATCTTTATATGCATGTAATTTTGCTCATTTCCCTTTATTTTGTTTTTCTTTTTATTATACTATTTATTTTAAACTTCAGAAAAATTCTATATTACAGTATAATAGAAAGGAAGCCATGAGTATATACAATTAATTAAAATGGGGGACATATATTAAAAGAATTGAGAATTGCTACATGTGATTCTTTTCTTCAATTTAACCTTCACCAAACTATGAAATTAATCTCCAAAAGTTCTCCAAATGAGTTGTTTGTTCAATAAAAACTCTTTGACCAAAATAAACCAAACATTTAAATAGGAATTTATAGAGCATAATAATTTATCTCCAGCATATTTTTAAAACATTTTCTCTTGTATACACCCATTTATGCATTCTAGAGACCAACAAATTTCTGTAATGCTTGCCGTTTCTTAGAAATGTCACTTTTTATTTGCATTTTATGTCTTTAGTCAAGGTCCAACTCTTTACCTAGATTATTATCCACATGCTATCACATCTGGTAATAAACTCTCATAAAGGCCCGAAACAAATGGCACTTTATTCCTTGATCATTATCTTCCTTGATTCTAGCAATATTCCTAGTGCTTTAGAAAACTTCTAAAATTTTAATAACATATGTATGCCTAGTGACCTCTTTGGATTGTAAGTTCTATGAAAGTGATTTTTAAAAATTATTCTCGGGCTTCCCTGGTGGCGCAGTGGTTGAGAGTCCGCCTGCCGATGCAGAGGACACGGGTTTGTGCCCCGGTCCAGGAAGATCCCACATGCCACGGAGCGGCTGGGCCCGCGAGCCATGGCCGCTGAGCCTGCGCGTCCGGAGCCTGTGCTCCAAAACGAGAGAGGCCACAACAGTGAGAGGCCCGCGTACCGGAAAAAAAAAAAAATTATTCTCACATTTCAGTTATTTTTGAGAGCATATGATATAAATCTGTTTTATATAGACAGAGAGATGCTTGATAAAAATCCATGGAAATGTGTGCTAGAATCCAGAAATCCCTGAAGAATCTACTCAGCTAACATATAGCAATATTTTCTTATAGGAATATTTTGTTCAAGTTTATGCATTATAAGTACAGAAAAAAGGTAATAAATCTGGACTTTTGAATGAAAAGATTAGCAGAAAAACAAATTTTAGTTAAATCATATCCTAAGGAAATGGAATAATAATTCCAAAATATTTTTAAAAAGGAGGTGTATTAAAAATTAACATAATGTACATATATGTATTGTATCCCTATTCTGATTTTTAAAGTTTAAGTCCACAAATAACATAAGATTTTGTTCTTTTAGGATATGAAAACACTGAGAAAAAATGAAATTATCCTTTTGCAACAAACACAAAATATTATGCCAAATCTCATATCTAAAGTTTTTATCTTTATAAATAAGTGTGTTTTGTTGCAATATCATTTGTGGAATAAGTAACTTTATAAAGATTAGTTTACATGCCAAATCTGATAAGACACCATAAGTAAGAATATAAAACATTTTGATAATATTCTGTATAAGAACTATAGATATGAAAATATTCTATGATATTAATAATCATATTTATTATTTGGCCTTAGGCTATTTGGTTTATTATTTGGCATTATGCTATTTGGACAACTGGCATGAAGACTGGGGGGAAAATGAAAAACTTTTATTCTATTTCTAATTGTAATCTTTACATGATACTTGTTTTAAATAGACAATTTGTTATGTGTTTGCAATAATATTTATACCACTTGGAATCATTCAATTGAAGTACTATTATTTTGTTACTTTTAAAAAGAATATATTTAGCAAATATTCCCAGAGCATCAATTTTAATATTCTTATAGATGAACATAAAAAATGGAAAGGATTGTTTTCCATGACTATTTGGTGGTCCAAATAGTTTTCTTTTGAGTACATTTTATATTTTTTCTTCTTAAGAAGAATGACATTTTATTAAATATTGACAATAAAAAATATTTTATTTTTAAATAAAATCTTTCTTTTTCAATCATATGCTTTCTTTCAAACAATTAGTTTGCACCACTGAAAGGATATCTTCACACGTGTTTCTGGGAAAGGTTGCATTTATCTTTTGGGTTAGATTACTCTGTATGAAAAAGTTAAGGATTTGGAAATTTATTTTACTTCTCTATTATCCTTTACTAGAAAAGAACTTTTTGATTCAAACATGAAATTTTTCTGGAAATCCCGTGGGAGTATTAAGTTACCTTGGGCTAAACTGAATCATCAGTGATCATCTTAGCTGTCAATGACCTATAGATGACATATTTATCTAATTAAAAGATGTCTTATTTTGAAAGAAACAGTGCATTGTGCATAATTAGAAAATTGAAGTCATTGGCTTATTAATCTAATGAAGCTAGCCTATGTCATTTATATTACTCTGTGGAGAAGTTTGCAATTAACAATGCTGTATATGAAATGTTAATTCTTGATAAAGAACATAAAAATTAAGCACATCATACTTTTTCAGAGGAAACTTCAATTTCAGTTCTTTACTATATACCCCTGTCACTTATTTCTGTTACTAGAGTATGAAACACTTGTATACTGTTTTTCACTAACCAGTCGCTTAGACTTTCACACCAGCCATCCATTCATCTTATTCCATCCCTGTTACAGAGATAAACATGCATCCCCTCCTCAGCAGTGATGTTGGTTCAAGCTGTAGGCATACGACATGATCCAAGTATGTCTGTGTCCTTTCCTAGGAATTTTCAAATTGTTTTGAGGATGAAGTCGTTCCTTTTCCTGTTTGATCACAGAACTCTAAGAATATAAACCTAGGAAATAGCCAGCCATGAATCCAGCTGACTTGAGATCATAAAACCATC